>NW_028259145.1:6363636-6666666 GCF_977971745.1 Zootermopsis nevadensis
GAGAGAAGCCCACAGATACTGTGCACAGCTCCTCAGAAATATGTCAACGCTTGATTTGCCAGAGACATATTAGCAAAGTATAGCTCGATGTGCCTCTGAGCAGAGCTGCGCGGTTGACATTTGTGTGTGGGTCAAAAGTGGGAGAAGCCGGGGCTTATCCACCCATCCTGTACACAAACTGGCGAGTGCAATTAACATAGTCAATTAGCATAATAAAGTATGGCACCACGTGTCTATGAACAGTTAATTAGGGTTAATTAAGTTATTAAAGGACGGCAAGCACGGGGCCATCTTGAAGGTCAGTGACGTGCGTGTAAGCAGCTTTAGTTATGTGTAATTAGCTTAATTAGGGTAATTTACAACCAGTTAATTACATTCCTAACCGGTCCTTAATGAAGGTCAATCATAATATTCTGCAGAACGCGATAGAATTCGTAACCTGTGCGTACATTTCCTAACTTGTGTTTCGTTTCGTGGTTTAACATTTGTTTCGGGCTGAATTAAAATGCTGATCAGGATGTAACTTACTAATTGGACGAAGACGAGTCCTTCTTGTGAAGCTCCTTGTCTGACAGTGACGTGTTCGTATTATCGTGTCATCTACGCCTAGGTTTTTCAAGTTGTCTCTTACGGGTTTTCCGACAAAGAACTGTGTATATATATTCCTCATCTTCACCATGTGCGCCGTCCATCTGTTATCCAGGCTCCTTATTGTGTCGTTTACTTCAACCTCGTGGTAGATTCCGCTTCAGTGGTCAAGATCTAATGCGACAGCCTCATTTCATGCGCCTCACTTGCTCCGAGGAAGCAAGTTTCTTTCACGCTCGTGTAAAACAAAGGTTAAAGTTCCGGTCTTTAGTATTTTAATCCGTGGGTTTGACAAATTATGACTGTGGAAGAGAGAAAAAGGCAGGATAAATTTGCTATTGGCTTCCCGATGAATGTAACATCACTGTCGTATTGTCGTGTTCAAATACCTGGAGGATTTATTGGCTTCCACGTATAACGATGTAGGATTTGAGGTTTTGCACGGCGGTGAGTCTGAAGATGGCTGTCTTCTGGGTTGTTGCGCCGTGCAGTCTGGCAGTAGTTTACCGACGTTTCAGAGGTCCTTGCTGCCTCCATCGTCACTCATCGCCCTGATGATGGAGCCAGCAAGGACCTCTGAAACTTTGGTGAAATTCTACTAGACCTTTCGTTTACTTCCTTGCTGGCATCTGATGGAGGTTTTGTGTTATGTTTTCACCCAATAAATTGTCATCAGCGGCACAGACAGAAGCTGATTTGTCCCATTCACTTCCAGTACATCTTTTTTCTTCTGGGATCGTCCTCATGGTGTACAATAAAGCGAAGTCGAAAAACAACTGCAGGCTATTCTTCGTAATAAATGCAGGAAATAAATATTCTAATTAGAGAATTGAAGCATCATTGAGAATGTTTCTAATTACTTTAAAATGGAAAGATGTAGGTAACTGAGTGTAAGGTGTACTGAAGCAGGCAGTGGAGATTATATTTGAATATGCGAACGCTGTTCATTATTTATGGCTGTGGTGATTAGAAGTTCCATCAGGGACCTCTCCGAGGCCCCATGAACTGACCGTAGGATGCTTCATTTTACGTTAGTGTCGTCTGACACACACGGAACTCTATTTGTAGAAGCAGCCTGTGAGCACAACTTGAATGACGTGTGGCATTCAGTCGTTATTAATTACACGTATGCGCCTGATATTTGCGATTACAAATGTGCTAATTGTGGACTGTGTGCCCTTGTATTTGTAAAGGAAACATCAGAGCTTGTACTTCCACGGTGTGAAGTGGGTCATACCGTGCAGGCATGCCAGAAGAAAAACACGAGACCAAAGGAAAGAAAGTCCGAAAAAATGATGAATTATGCTCAGAGCTGTGAGTTAACTTTAGCTAATACATCCAAATGTGAGCTCATGTGATTTCAAAAATTAACCCAGCACTTTTTTTACTCTGTCGCCTATCGGAAGAAAAAGAATGGTCTAAGGTAGGACGAACCTTGCATCAGAGCTTGTACAGAGAGTGCAGAATAGCGGGATTTGTACAGCACAGCTGTGATATAAGTAATTTGGGGGTAAAGTTGCCTTCGCAGGAGCAGTAGAAATCTTATTAAATGTTTCGGGACAACAGACGAAGACTAAACTGATCTACGTCAGATATCGCACACTTAAGCACCTTACAAATAAATGCAGGGCTGCTGTGACTAGAGGACGGTTATTAAACATTGGACTGATCCACTTCTGAACTAGAAATGAGTGTTTTTTTAAATCATCTTTCCTATGGGGCGAAGCGCATATCAGCTTAACATTTCGTTTATTCTTTTACAAATACGGTGTTGGCTTTTGTATTGTCAAGTTTGTGAATGGAATCTGAGATATGGCGAGATAATTAATTTCTTCGTATGAAATTGCATTGTAATAATAAGGAAAAGTTAACAACACGCCCACTTCACATTTGTGGAGGCTGTCAGCGACTTTCAACGTCAGTCTGCAGGTCACGCGACCGCATTTCCGTTTATTTTTAATTGTAAAATAATAATAATATAGCAATACCGACTGACAGGAATGTGATCAAGAAGAGATCTTGAAATACAAGGACCTTCTCATTGAAATACAGCGAATGTGGAAATTGAAAGCAAAATTAATCCCAATAATTGTAGGAGAAACTGGAACTGTCTCAATGTCCCTCAGAAAATATTTGGCCAATATTCCGGGCGAACACAACATCAGGGAACTTCAGAAAACTGCCATTTTAGGATCTTCATACATAATTCGAAAGACGATGTCGTAGAATATGTAGTCATATCTAACAATAAACTATATAATACATGTAACACGTGTTAAAAAACAAAACGTATTTCGGAAATAGCTGCTGCACTATTTGCCTCAGGGGCAAGGTTTATCTCGGGTACACAGAAGTAATTACCCTATAAAGTGGTGAATAGATGGAATAATAATAATAGCTTCATTAGCAAGAAGTGTTTTGTCCATGTCTCGTCGATTCACTTACCACTCAGAATTTCTCGCGTCTTCGACAGGCGGACAGCGGCGGCTGAAGAACAGAAGCGTCCATTAGTGAGTTGCACATTTGACCACACAGTGCAAGCAAGAACCCCGGACACAAGGGAGATTGTCGCTGATGTTACACATTCATGTGTGAGTCAAGGTTTGGCAAATTTCGAAATTAGTTCTGCCGCCGATGTACGCGTATTTCAAACGCAAAGCAGAAACTCAATCCGCCTGCTCTCGCGTCATTGACTTAAGAATGTCTTTCTCGGTATTCGCGGGGACATTGAACCTTATGGTACTTGAAGACACGTCCTGGATGTTTCTCGTTGAAAAGAACCCATGGATCAGAATAGTGCTTCAGAAGCTGATAGCCGCTCAGCTTGTCAACAAATATTCCGTCTTCTATGGGACGAGAAAGTTCAGTATCATGTTAAAGAATCTAAGATCTGCAGGAATCAAACCCATGGTCTCTCACCCTGTTTCCTTAAAATTCAATTTGATATTTCCATCCCATCTCTTCCCAGGTCTTGCAACTGGATCTTTTCTCCCAGACTTTTCGACCAAACGTCTATAGTCACGTCATCTGACATGCCTCGTCCGTCGACGCCCTCGTCCTCCTCTTGTTTATCCCAGTGGTAACTGGCGAAGAATTCAGAGGAACTGTTTATTATCGAGTCTTCTGCATCCTCCTGTTACTTCATCCATCTTTCCTTCAGGCCCAAATATTCTCCCCAATCATCATCATCATCATTGATTCCTCTCTTTCTACTGTTTGTCTTACTGATCTTTGTCGGAGCCAAAATATTTAGAACCAAACCTGTAGAGCAAAGTGAAACACGTTCTGGATGTTTGAGGTCATCGCGCAAGAGGAATTGTGTCTAGTGCACCACATCCGCACGGTCGCTTCAGTGGTTTCAATCAGACTTTAAGGCTCTTCCTCATGAGAAGGTATGGAACGAATAATTCGTAAACTCGGAACTTAAACACGCAGAGCGCGGCAGAATTCTCACATTCCCTTTCATGCTTATTCGCACTTGTAGCTGAAATACGGTAATTTGGCGAAGGAAGACGAGAATAGGTAAGTGTTTATTTAAATATGGCCGTGGTTTATATGTACAGAATCTGACAGTATTCTGGTTCTGCTCGTCTGTAACAGAACTGAGCTTGTGTAAGGTTTGAATTACTAATTTAGAAAGCGTACTTGGAATCTTTGTACAACTAAAAAAGTTGAAGTAGAAAGTCTGTCCTGAGTGTGTTTTTAGACTTATGAAGAATTTTACCGTAGTGTTTAATATTTGGTTTACTTACGTACGTACGTGTTCACGTGTTTTTCATTTACAAGCGTGGAGAGTGGATAAGGATAAAGTTAATTAATGTTTCCTAAAAATATTGTAATGCGTTGTAATTACGTTGTTGGTAATTCAAGGTAATAAACTATTTTTCTAAAAAGGGAAATGTGTTTTTTGCAGAATTTGTAATATGTGTATTTATTGAAAAAAAAAACTCGACAACAAAAGATTTTCTATTTGAATCGTTGGAGATAAATAGAATCTTTACTACTTTTCCTAACGTAAAATTTTTTAAAACATGTATTGTGTAGAAAATTTCCATGTTTGTTGACGTGTGTGTTAATGGAGAACTGGGCGAAGGGAAGAACCACATGTCTGTAAACAGATAATTATGATTAATTAAGTTAATAAAACATGACATATATAGAGCGCTGTTTAAGTATAATTAGCTTAATTGGGGTAATTTATATCCCATTCATCTCGTCTTCCTAACCGGCCATTCACGAAGGCTAAAGGTTAAAATGTGGCGAAAGGGACAAAATTGTTATGCTAGTCCCTGGGTTTAAACCAAATAATGACACGGGAAAGTGAAGGAATTCTTGAATTGATTTTCATGGAACTTTTAACTGTCCTGATGAAATATTTTGACATCGCCACATTTCGATGGGTTTTTATGCCTCTCTTTGTAACATTGCAACACTTAGACGATTTTGCCACGCGAAATCGGTGAATGGATTCTAACATAACCTGACTACGTATGTTTCGAAGTGGGTGGAAAACTTAAGTTCTGTTTGCCAAAACATAAATTACACGGAATTCAGGAAACAAGAAGCTAAGACGTATGAAGTGTTGGGCGATGCATGCATCCGCTCTTTTTCTCGTGTTTGATGCAACCCAGTGAAGAGTTTTACAGTGAAATGCTGAGGTCAGAGTTTCGTTTCATTTCTTCTGATGTGTGCGGCTTGTTCAGGAAGACTTTGTCCTCTATAAACCCCCGAAGAGTGGAATTTGGTGGCGGTAGTTCCGGGAATTGAAGGGGACGCAAATTTCGAGAAGTAATCCGACCGCAAGGGAAATGGCCCAACGGCTTTATTGTTGAACTTGCTTCATGCGCCTCAGCTCCACCTCGCTGAAGCCAACAGTCATCTCCGTCAACTTCCGAAAATGAAAAGAAATTCATGATCGATTTTTGGTAACGTTCGCTGCGTCGAGAGACAGCGCACCGGACTCTGACTTTTAAGGAGTGCGACGGTCTTTAATGAAAGGTATGCGGGTTTTCAGAAATCCACATTCTGCTCTTTTGGCTATTGACATTACCACTTGGATGGAACCGTGCTTCGTCACAAATTAAAACTTTATCTAAATTGTCCTTAACCCTTGAATGAAGTGTTTGAACCATCTGGAGCTCTGAGTTCGTGCGTGACGTGTACACGACGTGGGTGAAACTTTAAAATATTTGTAGCCTTTTGTACTTTTCGGTGGGACAAGCTACTCTGGAGAGAGTTTTCTCAGTGACTCCCGTGGAGAGCGCAACGAAGTTTGGCGGATATCGTCCAGACCCCGAAGGTCGACCGGAAAGATTTATGTCCTGCACGCTTCTTGCGTCACGGAAAGGATTCGCCAAACAAGGCACTGTCGATTTGTTTGTCACAGGAGAATTGGGAAATGTATTTCCCTAAATCCATTCTGGCAAGTTAATTAAGAACGAGATGCCAGGTAATGTTCGACAATGAACACTCGTTGCGCTTGTGAAAAAGACAAACTCGCACTTCGACTGTAGAAAGACAACTCACGGACTTGCTGGGGCTGGTTACAACATGATGTAACCTGCGCGGAGACTTGCCACAGTGATACTTTGCGTTTGTTAATCCAGTCGAATTTTACAGAATTGCAACCGTAAATGCATTTTAATTACGTCATTTTCGATCATTCTGAATCGGCAGCACAAACAAGGGATCAAGTATTGTGTCTGACGAACTGGTCATGTGACAGCTGGACACAAAATTACTCGTCTCTCCGTCTTCACCTTCCACTTGAAGGCCGGCAGCAAATGTAGCGGAAATTTTATTTACGTTGTGAGAGTTAATGACTTCAAGAACTTTCGGGCATCAAACTTTGTCAGTGTGAATTAGCCTGTAGCTATGTCACTGTGCCTCGAGGCAAGTAGACTGTGTTTCTGCCAAGTTGATTCGAAAATAGTCGGCCGATCTAAATATATGCGTCCTTGCGAGGTATGGGGAGGAGATATATTCCTCTCGTCATCTGAGAGAAATTGAGGATGGCTCGGCGTCGCTTTCAGCATTTTAATCTAATAGTTCTACGACTTCCTCGCAGCGAAGTCCGCCTGTTGGCGTCATCGTCAGATAGAGGCGTAGAATGTAAAAAAATGTATGATTTGAGGTTTTGCACGGCGGTGAGTCTGAAGATTGCTGTCTTCTGGGTTGTTGCGCCCTGTAGTGTGGTAGAAGCTTACCATCGTTTCAGAGGTCCTCGCTGTCTCCATCATCAGGGCGATGACTCATGAACTTCATCCTTGTTAAAATGTTACTGGACCCTATTCACGTAGTCGAAATTTAAAACTTCCTTCAGAAATACTTCTGTCACGTGTTGGCATAGGAAAATGTGGATCTAGGAAAGTTGTTACCGAGTATATTATGAATTTCTTATAAATTGTCAATATGTAGGCCTACGTTAAATTGTGTTGTGAGTACAATGCTTTCATTGTGGATTTCTGCGCTTAGAAAAAATATTTTCTAATCTGTTGTGCTCCGGTTTGCGGTGTTAATGTGGCGTATCATAACTAACTAACTAGATGGCTTATCGTACCCGAAGGTTCATCACCGAATTAACCAAAGCCCTCCACCGGACCCTGTCCTGGGTCAACAAAATCCAGTTTCCTTCAACTCCTATCTCCCATAGATCCCGCCTGACATTATCCTCCCATCTACGTCTAGGTCTCCCCAGCGGTCTCTTCCCCTCAGGCTTCCCACCCGATACCTGGAGCACACCTCTTGTCCCATCCATGCGCGCTACATGCCCTGCCCATCACATTCTGCTTGACTTAATCGTCCTGACAATATTGGGGGAGGAGTACAGATTTCTAAGCTCATCATTATGCAGTTTTCTCCATGCCCCATCGTCTTCTCTCCTAGGCCCAAATATCCTCCTCACACACCTGCAATCTGTGTTCCTCCCTCTGAGTGAGAGACCATGTTTTGCACCCATACAAAATGACAGGCAAAATTATTGTTTTGTACACTTTAATTTTCAGGTTGTTAGAAATCAGACGGGAAGACAAAATATTTTGAACTGAGAAGTAGCAAGCATTTTCGGTAGTCTCCTCCTAACTTCCTCATGAGTATCATTTTGATTTGTTATTGTTGTTCCCAAATATTTGAACTTTGTAACCCTTTCAAAGGACTTATTAGCCAACCTAAGATAATTCTGCCCGCCTGTCTGCTGACGACAAGATACTAACATGTATTTTGTTTTTTCTGAATTTACTTCTAGCCCCACCTGTCGATTAGCCTCTAGTAAAACTTCTGCGTTCCTCTTTATTGTATTTATATCGTCCCCCAATAAATTAACATCATCAGCATATGCCAATAGCTGATGTGTCGCGTTCAATTGCAAACCCTCTTGCCTGTCTTGGACTTTCCTGCTGGCATATTCTAGCGCAAAGTTAAAGAGCACGGGAGACAAAGCATCTCCTTGTTTTAGACCGTTCTTGATGAAGAATGTCTCAGATACATATTTACCTACTCGAACTTTGCTACAGGTTTCATTTAAGCACATTTTTATTAGACTCATTAGCTTCTTTGGTATACCAAATTCAATAAGAATATTATATAGCACTTCTCTCTTCACAGAGTCATAGGCTTTTTTGACATCTATAAATAATTGATGTACGGTCCCACCGAACTCCCATTTTTTCTCTAGCATCTGACGAATGCAAAAGATCTGATCAATCGTTGATCTGTTCCGTCTGAACCCACACTGATGATCCCCCAATAATTTCATTCGCATATGGGGTTAATCTTGCCAAAAGAATGTTTGATAGAATTTTGTATGAGGTTGATAGCAGCGAAATTCCTTGGTAATTACCACACTCAGTCTTGTCCCCCTTCTTATGAATAGGAATAATTATGGATTCCTTCCATTGTTGTGGCATCTCTTCCTTATCCCAAATTAACTGAAGAAGCTTATGGATCCTCATATGCAAAACTTAATTCGGCTGGAATCTGATCAATTCCTGGAGATTTATAACTTTTCAACTTCCCAATGGCTAGTTCAACTTCATCTAAGCTAGGTTCTGGCACCAACAGTTCAGCTGTATGCATTTTAATCTGTCTAATATCACCAGTCTCATGAACATTTAAGAGCTCACTAAAGAAATTTTTCCACCTATTCACAATTTTTATTGGATCTGCAAGCAAATTGCCACTATCATCCTTTACCAAATTGGTCTGGGGTTCATATCCTTTCTTAAAGTTATTAATGCCTCTGTACAGGTCTCTGATATTTTTTTCCTTATTATTTGTCTCAAGTCCAGCAATTTTGCCCTTCAGGTATTCCCTTTTCTTATTCCTAAAGGTTCTACTAGCCTCACGTCTCACGTTACATAGATTATCCGCATTTGTTTTGTTTGGGTCCTGCAACCATTGAAATTTTGTTTGCTTCCTTCGATCTATTAATTTTGAACATTCTTCATCAAACCACGGTTTATTTTGCTTTCTCCTGTAGTATCCTAGTTTCTCTTTTGCTGAAATTTTGATGCAGTTTCTGACATTTTCCCACTCCCTGTTGATGTCCACACTTTCATTATCCTCATTTGTCTCTAAAATTTGAAACCTATTCGAAATTTCAACTTGATATTGTTCCTTTGCCTCTCCCTCACTTAATTTTTTCAAATCAAATCTTTCTGTGTCAAAATTTTGTTTAGTTCGTCTACTTACTGAAAGCCGCTCCCTCACTTTTGCTACCACCAGATAATGATCAGTGTCGCAATCTGCTCCTCTGAATGATCTCACATCAATTACATTTGTCTGCCTTCTCTTATCTACTAAAACATTATCTATTTGATTGTGTGTTCTGCCATCTGGAGAAGTCCAAGTGTATTTATGAACATCACGGTGTGGAAATTTTGTACTTTTTACAATTAAATCTTTTGATGTAGCGAAGGTTACTGCTCTAACACCGTTATCATTACTAAGTGCATGGAGACTCTCCCTGCCTATTGTGGGTTTGAAGATATCCTCCCTCCCAATTCTTGCATTGAAATATCCTAGCAGAATTTTTATGTGATACTTGCCAAATGTATCAAATACTGATTCCAATTCTTCATAAAAGCTATCCTTGATATCATCGCTTTTGTCCTCAGTTGGGGCATGAACATTGAGGATAATGATGTCGCACCAACGTCCTTCCAAAATTACGTAAGACAACCGATCACTAACAAATTCTACTCTCTTAACTGCTGCCCTAATTCTGTTATGAACCAAAAAAAAACCCTTTGCATAGAAAAATGTAAAATTGTCCACTGGGATCGTGCCCTCCCCCTCCCATCGAACGTCCTGCACTGCCACTAAGTCTAACTTATAATTCTCTAATTCCCTACTCACTGATTTCAGTGCCCCAGCCCTATAGAGGCTCCTAATGTTCCAAGTACCAAATCTCATGTCCTTTTTCAATTGCCATGGTCGTGCCAAAGAGTCCGTCCTGGTCCGAGGTTTGGTTAATGTGTTCGCAACATAGCTTTTTTTACGGTGAAAGGTTGTTAGCCTTACGCCCAACCCCCAACCTGTAGGACCAGGGTATCACTCTTAGTCTGGCGCATCGCCTTAGACCTGGGTGACCCTGCCATGAGCCGAAGCTCCGGCCGGCATAACCCTAAGGGTCATTTGAGCACTCAAGTCTCCTCACCCGGCAGATTGCCTTCGACAAAGATTTAAACCGAGTGACGGTTTGCAATTTTCCACCGCCCCCTCATTTCAGTTCTTCGTTACGAATGAACGGATAACCTACCAGAAGAAAATTTGTCGTTTCGCATCTTTTCTTTTTTTGACTTGGGTTTTTTCTTAAAAGTATTCAGTTGCAAAACGTGTTAGGTACAATACCTTATTTTTAAAATTGGTACGTCTTGAAATTTAATGCCAAAATACTTTTCAGTACAACGAGAAATGTGGTGTCACTTTTGTCTGGCTGCTTCGTTGTAAAATTGTCGTACAGATCGATTGTTCGTGCCGTAACACTGACAGCGTAGCCTACAATAAGTTACGGTCACTTCCGAGCGACTGAGGTGGCTTATTCGTCAGTGCTTAGCCATACTTGTTCAAGTTGACAGTCATTTGAACCACGTTTTCCTCAGTGGATTGTTCGGTCATGATACGAAAAGGACGCACAGCCACCATATTATATATAGATTCTTCTTCTTCTTCTTCTGTATAAGCATCTCGACTTGCCACATATTCTTATTCTATTTTTGGAGTTACCCGAAGATTGGACAGATACGAGGTGCGATCGGAAAGTTTCAAGACTTTGTCAATAGAGGGCGAACCGGATGTAGTACGAGCTTCTGCCGCTAGGGGGTGCGGCCTACATTCATAGTGAATCAGTGTGCCAGCCGGCATCATCGAATTAGCATTTGTTTCTTAGTTACGGGCGTTTTGGTAGTGCATTACACCGACCCTCCTGCGATTTCGGAATGGCGGATTTTCATGAACAAATCAAATTTTGCCAAAGACTCGCCAAAACGGCTACAGAAACCTATGAAATGCTAAAGCAAGCATTTGGGGAGTCCGCAATGGGTCGTGCACAAACATTTGTGTGGCATTCACGTTTTAAAAATGGCCGAACCTCTGTCGATGATGACGAGCGTTCTGGACGACCATCTTCGAGCACAACGCCCGAAAGTGTTACGAAGATTCGGCAGGCCATTCACGAAGATCGACGTCGTACCATCAACGACTTGTGCGACATTGTTGGGATAGGCTATGGGACCTGTCAGCTGATTCTAAAGGAAGAACTCCACATGCGACGCATCATGACAACGCGCCAGCGCACACCGCCCTCAAAGTTCGGCAGTTTTTGGCCTCAAACACCATGGCCGTCATCCCGCACCCTCCTTATTCGCCGTGCGACTTCTTCCTCTTCCCAAAGATGAAAATTCAGCTAAAGGGAAGGAGATTTGAGACGATAGAAGAGATTCAGGCACTGCACGGTTGCTTCTACACTCAGAAGAAATGTTATGAACCAGTAACAGGAGATTCATGTGACCCTGTAATTGTTTCTTGGAAAGACAAGAAGAGTAAAGATGCTTATGCAGATCCAAATAATTCGAATAAATTGCTTTGACATGGAGCTTTACTCGCAGTACAGATGAATCGATATAATTCACATTGAAGAATACAATCGAAACACATGGTCGAGAAAAAATGCATCATCATTTCACATACAATTGCTTTGTTTGAAATTCGGTATTTAAAAACACAACGTGTTGTGGATATAACAGGACTAGTTGCTTCTGTAGAGTACATCCATAAACCGTTTCTCCCAAATTTCGTAATTATCTGTGTGTGCCTTTACACTGGCGAACAGAGTGAGAATACATCGCTGTTGTCAAATCTTTGATGTTGATTTATGGAACGCGATTATTATGTTTTGTGGAACGTTCGCGTTTCAGTTACGTAGGATACACGCCCGTACATTCTTGCACACACAAACTTATTCACGGCCCTTGGAGTATTTTATTCCGATTTGAAACACATCCGTAGTTGCCCTGAAGACCTTTTGCACCAGGCGTCTAGCAAATGGCCTGCTCTTGCCGGTAACGTCGAGAAAGTGTTCCTTCATTTCGTTGAACATATTCAAAACTGCTGACGGCGCCCATGTTGGTCTTCTAGATTGTTACTTCGTCTAGACTTACAGTCGGACGCCATTGCTTCGGAAGAACGTAATGTCGCCATGGTCAAGATAATGGCGGATCTGCGTTCGTAGATGCAGGCGAGGTTAATATTAAACGGGGTCTTGAAGAAGTAGGGTGTAAGTGTTGTTCTTGATTGGCTCCAGTGAGCAACCAGGCCATTGACATTTTCTCAAGAAGGGTTCTGTTTGATGGAGTAAGTTCGTTTGTTTGTTAGTTTATTATTATTATTATTATTATTATTATTATTATTATTATTAGTGTTCTGTCTGGCGACAGGTCCATATGAACAGGATCCTTCCATCCTTTTCTCGGACTGGGATCTGTTCATATACGTTCTTGGCAGATGATCCAGAAGTGGTTTGCCATTGCCTTCTTCTGTGTGTGAATGGAGTAATTGTTGGGATGCCACGGAGAAACCGGGGAAGAAGCCCCCGGAGGAAAACTCCGTGTTGCCTAGACCACGGCCTTGCCCAACACAAGTTATAAATTCGGGCACCGCCGGGAATCGAACCCGAGACCCCAGGATTACAAGGCCAGCGTTCTAACCGCTAGACCACCGTGGCGGTTGTTTGTTAGTAGAGAAGAATAATTATTTTGGGGTATTGTAAGCGAAACAGAAGGCAGCCGATTGTAAAGGAACTGGCAGAAAATGAATGCAGTCGCGGGATGATCGAAAATTTCTGACGCGCGTTCTGTTTGCCAAGAAAGAAAAGAAATTGCGTCGAAGCCAGAGAACAAAAACCAGTCTTTTAACCACGGCGTTCAGCAGCGATTCGTGCGAAAATTTACCGTCAGGTGTCACCAGGCGAAATTTTGTCGATTTGTTTGGCACAGATGAATCGAGAACTGCAACACTAAACTCCTTCTGGAAACTGAAGAACGAGATGCCAGGCTGTGTTCAAAAATGCATTCGTGAAAAATACTTCCTTTTGGAGCAGGTTCCAACCTTACGTGACCTGCGTGGGCTCTTGATTTGTCACAGCGACATTATGTTTATTAAGCCAGTCAAATTGTATTGAATTTCAAACGTCAACAAATATTTTAACATGGGTTGCGCGAGTTTTAGATGAGAAGAGTCACCCTGTCGTTTTATGATGTACAAAATAGTTCATACAGACATTTCCTATTACCTGTAGCGGACAGGCCTGTTTGTAGCGTAACTTTTAGTTAAATTACAGCATTCACTAACTTAATCCGTTTCTCTCTATGAGATGAGCTTTTGGTCAAAGTTCAGTCCTAACAGATGAGAGTTTTTATTAAATGTCTATTTATTATTCCACTTTAGGTTAGCAAATATGCTTCGCAAGAGTGATAAGAATTGTTCCCTATCAACCCTGATGACGAAGACAGCAGGTAACGACCTATATTGCCGCATGTGGACACAGGAGAATCTAGCTTTTGACGGCTGTGTCTGATCCAAAATCTGTCGACTCTTGTCGTGCACAGACCGCGTGCCATCTTAGCTAAATAAGTGCAGGGGCTCTTTGCTCTCTTGGAGTTACTCCCAAGTTGATCCAATAGTTTCCACTTAGCTCTCCAGTGATGGCTGACGGAGAACCACCCGTCTCATTTGCGAAGGACACCACAGAGGGGGGTAGTAGTAGACAGCGTTCTCACAGGCAAACTCTTTCCAGAATTTTGCACTTATAGGAGTGTTTTACTTTCGTTATTCTAAAAATATGAATAAAATCGTTTTCTTATTTCAGATTTGGAATTTACCCACAGAAATGAAATTTGTTTTGATCAAAGATATTTAATCGTACTGTAGAAAATCTTTATGTAATTGTATGATCATTATCGTGAGTTATCTTGAGTCACTGCCGAGTGTTTGTAGAAATTATCTTTTCCACAATCACAGGGCACAAATTACTGCAGAAGGGGCTTGAACTTAGGACACGTGTTACAGAAGCATCAAAGTGCTCCAGTTTGCGTGAGATCTATCGTAACAGTATGCACACACGTGTGGCCGGTTGAAGTACAACAGTCAAGTCATGGAGGCTCATTTACGAATTTGCTTCACAGCCCGAACTTACGAATGCGACGGAGGAAAGAACATTGTCCCGCATTAACTCGAGTTAATATTTCTTGCAAAAAATTCTCACCCCGAGATATCTCGGGATAATCAGGGAAGCGGTTAATTCCAGTGACACCAAAGCCGAAAAAATCATTCATCAATCCATTAAAACGCTATGAAAATGAATTTGTCACCAATTTTTCATTTTCAACAGATCAGTCGGAGATGTTGAGGGTAAATGCCATTTGGGAGACCTAAGGAAAGATGGAGGACAGTACAGAAGCCGGATCTCACTGAAATAGCGTGTGTTTTAGTGGCTCAAGATACGCGGTCTGGGCCGACGGGCTGTAGGGAACGCGGGTGGGGTGGGGGGCGGGCATCTGTTGGGCAGGTGAGCAACTGTCAGCTCTTCTCCTCGTGTGTTGCAGGTCGCTGCCCAAACTCAGCAGCCAGGACGAGGACGGGCCGACCCCGCACGGTCAGTTCACAGGGGTTCAGCACTTCGAGCCGATCCCTCACGACCACGACTTCTGTGAACGGGTCGTCATCAACGTGAGTTACACACACATTATCAGTTCCTCTTCGTTTTCTTCGCATCGCACGTCTCAGGTCCCCGACACCATGACATTTGACCTCTCTGAATTTTGAGTTTGTTTTTACGTGTCATTGCGACTAAAAACTTTAACATCCAACTTTGTCGTTTTAAACTTGTAAGAATTAACTTGCAATCACTGTAGGATACATTTTAGGTACGGCGAAGGCTCCTTCGCTATACTTCGATGCAACTGTTTTCTTTGCTGAATCCCATATCCTCGTTGAACTACGTGGTTCAAAGTTCCCATTAAAATAATGAGTTCATACTATGGACACCGTAACTCTCTCTCTCTCTCCCTGAGACGTTCAGTTTTAATTTTCGTTTAACTTGTCTGGCACACACGTGCATTTGAGCCAAGTGGTTGTAGGATCGCCAACTTAAAATTTATTACGTGACTGATGGCATTAGGTTAATTCATTGTGATAAATGTATTAGCCTAAATGTCTAATGTTTCCCACTGCCAAAATCTGCAATCTACAAGTCCGAGAATGTCATGTGCTCAACATATACACAGCCTTCCACGAAACGTCTGCGAAACTTTACGTGCTTACACCTTGGATTTTCTGACATTTTTTTTTAAAACATTATGCCGTTCCGCGTTCATGAATGGACGAAAATATAGGAAACTCAGAGGGACAATTACACCGAATTAAATTATTTTAATTGAAGAAATGAATCAGCCGCATAGGTTAGGTTATTCTACGCGTCTGTGATGAAAGTTGTGGCGTATCAGACGCACGCAAGCTGCTTGCCCTTCGAACTAACCTTCTGCATTGGCTCTGTACAAATGAGCTCGTCTTAAATCATCGCGTGTCCAGTTTGATTGTTCCGTCTGAGAACAGCGCCGCTAGAGTTCTGATGCACACCTCCACGACCAATCCTCCATAGCAACACTTCACTCCGACATCAGGTAGATCGCTGTCTTCATCCCGGCCTGGAGATGAACGTGTTCCAAAAGAAGTGCAGTCTGCTGTTGAACGTCCCTCAAGAACGAATGATCGAACTGGTTAGATTATAAATAATAAAATACTGCAATTTCCACTGTTCAGCGAAGAAGCCGAATCACTTTCCGACAGGAGATCACGTTTGCCTGACAACCCTATCGTGGATACTGATGTTGTTGAACGCGTCTTTGTCGCCTCTTACGCTCTCCCACGCAGGACAAAACAAAAGATTCTCTCTCTTCGTATGACCGCCCGTGCCGTTTATGCACTTCGCGCCACTCGTTTGTGATCGTTTACGTAGGACATTGCCAAAGACCCTGAGAGGTTTGGGCCACAACAGTTTTTCTGCGAGCTGTTTCAGTAGGAGGCGAGCGCATGTGCGGAAATTTCACCGCTACGGTTTTCCTGCCGCAACATTCTTCATTTTCGATGTGCGGTAGCCGCACAACTATTGGCGGTGGCAATATAACACGAAGAAATCTACTTGTGTGCGCGCACGAACATGTCTGTTTCATGTCAAGGTCACCATAATATCAGTCCGAGGTTAGCAGGATACAGGCGTTTTAAGTTTTGAAGGTAATTCTGAAGTCAATTACTCAAAGGCATATCCGCCGATCTGTAGGAATCTGAGTGACAATACTCGTGTCAGCTTGAGGTCACAGACTGGTCAGTGTCATGTCAAGGTCACGACAGTATCAGTCCGAGAGTTAGCTGTATAGAGGCGATTTAAATTTTCAAGGTCACTTGAAAGTCAATCTTGCAAAGGCATATTTCTGACGATCTGTTTGAATCGGGGTGACAATACTTGTCGGATTTCGGTCACAGTCAGGTCAGTGTCATTTGAAAGTCACCACAATATCAGTCTGATTGTTTAGCGAATAGAGGCCTTTGAAAATTTCAAGGTCATTCGTCACTAATTTTTTCAAACGCTTATATTTGCCGAACTGCATGAAAGTGAATGAAAATATTCATGTCAGTTAGAGGTCTACGTCACCTCAAGATCATGACATGATCAGTTCAAGGTTTTGAGGAGTAAACGCCTGTAAATTTCCCAAGCTCACTTCAAGAACTTTTATCACGCTTACATACACCTAACTGTATTATTGTAATCATGTTATATTGAAGCAAATTATAGATAAACTTTATGCCCTAGTCAGGGCAACAACATTACAAAAGATGATGCTTCTTGAGTAAGGTTAGGTTGTGTTAGCATAGCATAGCTTGGGTTACGTTGGGTAAGGTTAGGTTAGCTTGGGTTAGGTTTGGTTACGTTATGTTAGGGTGGGTTAGGTAAGGTTAGATTAGGTTTAGTTAGGTTAGGTAATATTGTGTTGGGCTAGGTTGTGTTAGGTTAGTTTAGTTAAAGTTATGGTTTCAGAATGGGTTCAGCAGTATCCTGGAGACTTCCTATCGCGTTGATCTGGTGGACGTGTGGGTATCCAGGAAATGTGCTGGAGAAATCCTATGGAAGTCTTTCAAATCATGTAGATGTTCTGCTTAAGCCGTTGAGAAGAGTTTGAGAAATCCTGGGGATGTGCTCGAGAGCTTCTGGAGAAATCCTAGATAGGTGTTGGAAAGCTATATAGAGGTTCTATAGAATTCCTTGAGCCGTTTTGGAGAAATACTGGAGAAGTGCTGCAGAAATCCTGGAGAGGTTTTCTGGAGGTCCTTATACGTTGATGTATTTGTTCGAATGCAGTTCTGTTATGTAAGATTCGGTTATGTTGGAATGGTTTAGGTTACATTAGATTAGGTTGCGTTGTTTTGGGTTGGGTTAGGTTAGGTTTAGTTAAGGTAAGTTAGGTTTAGTTAGGTTATGTTATATTATGTTAGGTTAGGTCATGTTGTGTTAGGTTTGGTTAGTTAAAGTTATGGTTGTAGAAATTGTTCAGTACTTTCCTGGAGAAATCCTATCGTGGGTATCTAGTGGACGTGTATATATCCCGGAAAATTTCTGGAGAACTGATAGAGAAATTCTGGAGAAGTACTGGAGAAATCCTATGGAGGTGTTTAAAGTCATGTAGATGTTCTGCATAAGCCGTTGAGATGATTTTGAGAAATCCTGGAGAAGTGCTGGAGAGCGTCTGGAGAAATTCTGAAGAAATCCTAGATAGGTGTTGGAAACCTATATAGAGGTTCTTTGGAATTCCTTGAGCCGTTTTAGAGAAATCCTGGAGAAGTCCTGGAGAGGTTTTTTGGAGGTTCTTAGGCGTTCACGGGTTTGTTCGAATGCGGATCTGTTATGTTAGATTCGGTTATGTTGAATGGTTTAGGTTGCATTGTTTTGATTATGTTAGGATAGGTTAGGTTTGGTTTAGTTAGGTTAGGTTAGGTTAGGTTATATTGTGTTAGTTTAGATCATGTTGTGTTATGTTAGGTTGGCTAAAGTTGTGGTTTTGGATATGGTTCAGTATTTTCCTGTAAAATTCCTATCGTGTTGATCTGGTGGACGTGTATATATCCTGGAAAATTGATAAAGAAATTCTGAAGTCCTGGAGAAATCCTAGAGGAGTGTTTTAAAATTCATGTAGATTTTCTGTGGAAGTCCTTGATAAGAGTTTGAGAAATCCTGGAGAAGTGCTGGAGATATGCTGGAAAGGTCACAGACAGGTCAGTGCCACGTGAAGGTCACATAATCAGTCCGAGGGTTTGCCGGATAGAGAATTTTTAAGTTTTCAATTTCATTCGAAAATCAGTTTTTCAAAGACATATGTCTTACGATCTGTTGTAATCTGGGTGAAAATACTCTTCTCAGTTTTAGGTCATAGACAGGTCAGTGCCATGTGAAGTCCACCACACTATCAGTCCCAGGGTTTACCGAATAGAGGCCTTTGACATTTTCAAGGTCATCCGTCAGTCATTTATTGAAACGCATATTTCTGCCGATCTCTATGAAACTGAATGAACGTATTCATGTCAGTTTGAGCTTCACCTGAAGATCAGGATAAGTTCAGTCCAAGGTTTTGAGGAAAATGGACCTTTAAAATTTCCAAGCTCACTTCATGAAAAAATTTTCTCATGCTTATACTATCTAACTGCATTAATATGTGTGACCATACTCATGTTTTTTAAACCACTCGGCCGTTTTCCTGCGTAAGCGATTAAATGCTAGCGGTGCTTGGAGCGTTGGCAACGCGGAAATATTAAAGTGTCTGTTTGTGTGTCCATGTCCTTGGTACCGTTGATGCGGCTGTGGAAGCTTGGCGGCGGATTTCTAAGTATCAGTCTTTTGGTTTTCCGAATAGAGGCTTTTAAATTTCCCAAGGTAATTCCGAGGTCATTTTTTCAAACGCATATTTCTGCCGATCTGTAGGATTCTGAGTGTCAATACACGTGATAGTTTTGAGGTCACGGACAGTTCATCGTCACGTCATAGTCACGACTTTACAAGTCCCGGGGTTTTCCGGAGAGGCCTTTAAAGTATTCAAGGTCATTCGAAAGTAATATTTTCCAACGCATATTTCTGCGGATCTGTAGGAACCTGAATGATTGTAATATTGTCAGTTTGAGGTCATGGACAGGTCAACGTCACCTCAAGAACATAAGAAGATAAGTCCAAGGTTTTCAGGAATATAGGCCTTTAAATTTTCGAAGCTCAATTCAAGAACAGTTTTTCTCAGGCTTATATCTACCTAACTTTATTAAACTTAGTGTCCATAATTATGTTAGTTTGAAGCCACTTATAGATAAACTTCATACGTAAGTCAGGGCAATTACATTCCAAAAGATGGGGCTACTTGAGAAGGATGGATTCGGTTAGTTTAGGTTAGGTTAAGTTAGGTTAGGTTAGTTTAGGTTAGGTTTTGTTGGGTTAGGTAAAATTGTACCGACTCCGACCTCCATATAAAATCTTAAGAACAATTTCTATACCGTGTGAGCTGCCGGGGGACTCACGCTTTGAGAGATTCAACGACGCGTTGAGCCACGTCGTGTGGGGATAATGCTTTGTAGCTTTGGCTCCGGTACATTAAGAATAGAGACTGCCTACAAATCAACCGATTTCAGCAATAACCATTAGACGTATATTTAAATACAGGTTATAAGTCTATAACTTAGCCTGATGATTCACGTGGTGATGATGAAATCTCTTATGATGCCATTTGATTAGGTTTACTCTTATTAATACATATTGAGCTTTTATGAAGGAGTCGGAGGTTTTAGCACCGACTCTACAGCCCTGTTTACGTGTACAACAAGAAGGCTTCAACATGTGTTATGATGGTCATTTTAATATGCTGTAATTATAGTGTGCCTGTCACAGTGACCGCGCGGTCTAAGGCGGGGTGGGGGTTGGTGGCTCACGCGCTTGGACAGTGGGACTGTGGGTTCGAATCCCACTCGAGGCATGGTGTCCTCTCATGTGTAGAGGCCTTGCGACGGGGTTGTAGAGCCACAGATGATGATGATATTGATGTTGAAAAATGAGTAATAAGCGTTTCATTCAACTTTGGGCTCCGTGACGTTTTGGACGCAGTGCATAAAACTTTCCACCGTGCAGCATTTGTAAGAACTGCCTTATGTTAGAAAGGAACGGGTCTTTGATGTTTTATCTAAAAAATTCAAGGCATTCAGCTGGTACACTACTAATGCGTGTTGTGCTCATTAAAATGTATGGGAGTAATTATTTTGTATTGTTGTCAGTCTTCCAAACGGATTGAAGCATTACAAGAAAACTTGTTCTCGTCTTTTTTATAGCATTGAAAAAGATACGATAATAAGATGTCTCCCCAGAGACAGAATTTCGTTTACCTGCCGCGTTATTTTGTCGAAGATACGTCACTTGTATCTGTTGCCTTGTACGAGACGAGTTTGTTATGTGACGCCTGATTCCCGTATCCATTCTGTAGTGCCCGTGGCCTGCGCACTGTCTCTGTTTACTGACTACAGTGCAAGAAGCCTGTTTGTGGAGACATTGAACTCTCACAAATGCAGAGGTTAGTAAATTGTTCGGTATTTTTGTATTTCTTTATGTAACGAATTACTCTGACCCAGCATAATATAGAATGTTACTTATTTGCTTAATTATTTAATTCATGTTTCATTAGATTACGCTGTAATGGCTTACATCGCCGATTGATAAGGTAATTAATGAATATTAAATTGAAAGGATGTACTGAGAAGCAATCATTGCATACTTGAAGATAATGTTTTGTCATTTATCTGGAGGTACCGAGGCAAACCACTGCCTTCTTCAGGATAACTGGTTACTGGGCCGAGATTTGAACCCAAGACTTTCATAAGGCGAAACATTACTCTGTTGTGATTTTTTTTTTTGTAATTACCGTCAACCTCTGACTGCGAATACGGGTGATTTGTACCACAGCTCTAAATTTTACTTCGCACTGAACGAAATTTCAGTGCACATCGGAAATTGTGTTACGGATTTGAACTCAGGCCACTTGGGAGAATTCCTTTAAAACGTCTTCATTTACGTGTTCGCCCAGGAATTAAATTCCGTGTCGGTGTACAACCTGAACCGCGCGATTGCCTCGTTGAACGAAGACTCTCGTAGCCAGGGTGCAGCCCAACCTCGTCTTCATAACCGCGGAATCATTCTCCTGATGACACGTACTATTCGGCAGTTGCACTAAAAATTTTCTGCACGTTTGAGTCTTGTTTAAAATTTGACAATAATAATATCACTTTCTATGCTTTTCTATGCATGGTAATTAAAGAGAGGGGGGAGTGCCAAACCATTTTAATAAACCACATGGGGATGACGTCATCGCCTATTCAGACAGGCGACATCGCTACAAAGAACGATGAATTCACTGGCTCCATACGCAAAGGACAAATTCTGGCGAATGCCCTACCGTTTTTACTATGTGCGTAAATTGCGTCACGCGCTTTTGCAGTGCGTTGTCTGCAATAAGCACGAGAAATTTGAAATTAGCAGGGAATCGAGTATTAATGGACTTCCGGAGTGAACGTCTTTGCAGGTTGCAATTTGCTTCCGATGTTCTACTGCGCAGTACAAGTAACGAATTTGTCTCACCTGCCAGTTTGTTAGGTAACGAGAGGCGAGAACAATTGGCAGCTCGTGATGCGACGCATTTAGAATCCGCCGAACATTCTCAGTCTCTTTCAAATCAGCTCCGAGAGGGACGAGAGGAATAATTGAAAATTGGCAACATTTTTTTTTCTTTTGGCCCGCCATTTGATCTCCTGCGAACCGAAATACTTCGAGATGTTATTTAAGGGCGCCCTTTGAACTCTGTGGAGCCGGGACGGCCGTCAGTAGGATGCGGTGACTTGAAACGGCCATGGCGACCGCAGGAATTTTTGTCTTCGTCGCCGTGGGCAGACATTCAATGGCGTGCACACAGCCATCTTTGCAGTGGAACTGGGCCGTGCTCTTATTTCGAGGTGCAGCTGCCAGTTCCTGAAGAAGGCCGATCAACTCCAACTAGTGTCTGCGTAACGTGCATGGCTAAGGACAGGGAAAACTTTTCATCTCGGTTCGAATTCTATGATTTTAAATTGGAAATTGGAAATGTGGAAAGAAGCTGTAGTGGGCAATATCAAAGTGGTCTGCTTCCCAAGATGTGAGCAGTTACCGTGTATCTTGTTCCGGTCTTAAGAACTTCGGCTATCCCCACTCCTCATTAGTGCATGTAAACAAAAACCCCACCTCCACCCCCTCTTCAGACAAATATGGCATTCTCCACCCACCGCTTATTGATTGGCCTCGTTAATGATATTTTCGGGGCCGATGGTCGCCACGTCCCCTTGCAAATGTTGACGTCGTGTGGAAGACGTCGATCTGATGACAGTCTACGCAAGTGTGGTTCCAGTGAAGTGGGCAATAATTTGTTCTGCCAGAAACGCGGTAATTGCCGTTGCGAAGAGATCTGGTGGCTGTGAATCCGGGCTAGAAATGTTTTAAAACGCTACATTGACCAGAGTTAAAATCCTTCTATTTTTGACAGGATTCATATGCCCCACCGAAAAGTTTAGACTCACTGCCAACGTCAAAGCCTTTCTCTTAATTAACAGACAACATGAATGATGTCCCTAGCGCATGTTTTCCGGACGCCGAAAGGTGATCTGTGGGCTTTATCTGACTTGAAGTTAAAACTAACACGTAAAACGCTCAAGGGATCTGTCAATAGTAATCGCGAGACATAAGAGTCTCATTAACACTGGTAGCTCCAAAAGTCAAGGGAGAGTCGACCGCGAATGCCTTAGAAGTATGTTGTCGAAAGAGCTCGCTTTCATGGCAGTTCATACCGATTTCGGTGACGTCAGATAAGACGTGGGCATCTTCTGCACTCTTTCGTGACTTCTGCTGATGACAGAACGATGGAGAATGTTCAGGTCGAATTGCCTGTTCAAAAAAAGCGGCCCGCATGCCGTCGGTCTGATGTACGCCAGAAGACCCCGGGAGTTGGAAGATTTCATCACTCAGGTGCAGTATATTTACGGAAAGAGTGCTGACTTTGGGCGGACGCCACTGCATCGACTCTGGTGAGGCTTACCGATCCTTCAGCACCAGCTCAATCTTTCGCTGACGAAACGGGTTCAGGTGAACGACATGTTGAAGGACCTGAAGAAACGACAAGTGGTGGAGCACAAAGAGAGACCTTGGTCCTCGCCAGCCGTGTTCGTTTGAACAAGAGGGAAGATTTGTCCCCGTGTGGACTGAGGGAAGCAGAACGACGTGAAGATCAATTGCTTGTCGCTCACAGCGATGGGCGACACCAGGATGCGCTTGCTGGTGGTAAGTGTTTCAGGAGCGAATTTGTAAAGGTAATTTAAAGGCTTTCCTTCGTTCTACGTGGGAGGCAATGTTTGCCCTTTATGGAATCATAATAATAAAGAGTTATTGGCTCGTCATATCATACGCTGATACAAGTTTCTGGATGTACCCAGCAATACGCTACAACACGCCAGGTAGTCTTTAAAGTGCGAGGGTTTAAGCAACCAGCAACGCTCAGTGACCAGAGGTAAATATCAGGAAGGAGCAATGTTACGGACGTAACTGGGGCATTAAAGACCGGCAGATCGAAGCATCATCTGCTGACACTGACATGGACCTTGGACATGGTCTTTGTTGATTTTGGACTGGTGTTTGTTGCTACTAGGATGTCGGCAAAGGAGGAACTGACTTTTCTCAATGTACTGCGCAAGCTGACTGCACGTGTCTTGCGACTGCTGAAGCGAGACAACCTCGCCGAGAATGTGGGCTTCCGCCAGGGTGTATGAAAACACATTGGCCAGTCCGGAGGGAGACAATTCCGCTCTGCCGCGGGAGAGACTACGGTCTCCCAGGAGGCCCTCAGAGCCAACGCACCGCAGGCAAAGGCAAAGCCTGCGAGCTGAACTACGCCGTTTGGACCGTTCGCTGAAACCTGCTACAAATCAGTTGAACGAGGTGACATCTGGGGTGGATTCATTGGCACGAGGGATGGAGGGTGGAAGTAAAGAAGAGGAAGGCGTCCCCGTGGAACTCCATCCTGTTCAAGGTCACGGTGCGGCAGACTTGCACGCTCAAACCGCCGCGCCAAAAACCGAGTGGGAAGGAAAGGATCATACCCAACGGTACTAACACCGCCGATGGCCGCTGTTTTGATGGAAGCGGATCAAAGGCGTGCCTCTACCGGTTCATACAGTGACGTTTCTGTACCACGGAACGACGTACATATTGGTACCATCTGGATCGCCCTATTTGTTAAGGTCGTTCCTGAAGATTGCTGTCTTCTGGGTTGTTGCGCCGTGTATTCTGGCAAACTTCTGCCAGACTACACGGCGCAACAACCCAGAAGACAGGCATCTTCAGACTCACCGCCGTGAGAACCTCAAATCCTACAAAGGGAGAGATCTCAGCTGAAAGGGGAGATCCTCATGCTGGTGACTCAGAATGCTAACTGCTTCCGGACCACCATCGGCTTCCTGCTCTCCGATGAGAGCGAAGGTGGAGTTTTCCACGCATTATCCTGCCCGGAGGATTGACGAAATTTGGCAAGCGCATGCGCCAAGCCGAGATTCGATTAGCTGGACGCCTCGCACCCCCACGTTAAGGCAGGCATACAGCTCCGATCAAGGTGACTTGACCGGGACATGAAGAAGAACTGTCCCCGGACACTAAACTACGCTTCGATGCGTCGGTGGCTTCATTTCTCAGTGTCGAGAAAGTACGTTCTTTCGCCGATCTTTGCGGACTTGGAATCGAGGCAGGAAGCTGGGACTGGACCAGTTCTTGAGTAAGCACGGCGATGATAGTTTCTTACGATCGTATCTTGGTACCGGTATCGCGGTATCTGGAGGTGACTCTTGAGGCCGGACTTAATTAGTCGACGCCCGTCAGCCAGGAGCGAAAGAAGGCAGTTTGAAGGTTGGTTGTTCCGTAACAGGAGAAGCGACCTCTCTGTCGGAAACGGTGTGCTGCTCTGGAAGCAACTATCCGTTCTGTGTTTGATTGCGCGTGTGCGATCTGGAGATTCGCTGCCCACGGCCGCGACGTTAGTGACAGGCAAATGCATGAGGATTTTCACATTCCATTGCTCCCGGACTCCATGAAGGCACTGACCGACTTTCGACACAATGTCGCCTGATGCGGGAAAGCCCTTAGCTCAGAGGGCCATCCAGCCAAATTCCCTTTGGCAAAGGACATTTTGGCTGATGAGATGACCTCTCGCCAGTAGCAAAGTCAAGGCGTTCCGCCACGACAGAACATCGCTAGCGTAATGACACTCCTGTTACAGTTTTTTGGCCCTGTTTGCCATTCGTTGGTTAGGTTTTTGGCTGGTGGGACACGAAGACGGGCTGTGGCTGTCCGTCGGTCACAAAGTGATTTTTGGATTTCAGATTCATATAGGACTAGCATGACGCTTTTTAAAATAATTACGGTTCTTGCTGATTTGATAATATAACTTCCCTTCTATGACTTTCATATTGAAGTGTATCATTTGTATTTAAAGCGACGTATAAGTAAACTTCAGCTACCATTCGCCAAAATTCGTGGTCTCTTACTTTTTTTACTTCCCTCATATTCTAATAATTTATTAGTTACCGGTTTGTCCTTGTAACCGTTACCGGCTGCACAATCTTGGTTCGTCTGATACAAAGATTTGCGAACTGCCAATTGAAGGCAGTTTTGATGTTGTAGGTGAGTGGGCTGCGGTTCGAGACTCAGCTTCGGACGCTGAACCAGTTCCCGGACACCCTGCTGGGCGACCCCGCCCGGAGGATCCGGTACTTTGACCCGCTCAGGAACGAGTACTTCTTCGACCGGAACCGCCCCAGCTTCGACGCCATCTTGTATTATTATCAGAGTGGCGGGAGGTTGAGGCGGCCTGTCAACGTGCCTCTGGATGTCTTCTCGGAGGAGATCAAGTTCTACGAGCTGGGGGAATACGCCATCAACAAGTTCAGGTGAGCGCTCACAGCTCTTTGCCCCTTTTTGGCCAGCAGGGAGGGCGAGGTACAAGAACGTAAGGCGAGAGCGGACACTTCCACGTTGTTTTGCACCGTGAATCTGTACAGGCTGGGAGATCACGTAGTCAACAAGCTTAAACTCCATCACACAGACTTTTATCGAACGCTATGATCAATTCCATGAATTGTGGCGTATGCGGTTATTAAGTTCTGGTGAACCGTTCAATCAGTATGAATTTTGAACGGCCATTCTGTCATTTGTTTGTGATTGTGTATGTCAGGAAG
The DNA here is from genome assembly GCF_977971745.1 of Zootermopsis nevadensis. Taxonomy (NCBI): domain Eukaryota; kingdom Metazoa; phylum Arthropoda; class Insecta; order Blattodea; family Termopsidae; genus Zootermopsis; species Zootermopsis nevadensis. Next base: position 6,390,097 of record NW_028259145.1, read on the forward strand.
TATTCGCAAGGTGGTGATTAAAATTAGCATAACAGAATTGTCGCTGGCCCCATGGATCGGTTCAGAGGGACCTAACTAAATGACAGCATTACGCGAGCAGATACTGACATTCAGAAACGTATCGGCTTCACCCGAGCTTACGCCATCTTGCTGTAGCTGTTTATTGGCATACCGGTCCTCAGAAGGGACGTTGAATGTTTCCTCTGCATGGTCCGGCATTTTGCCGTCTCGTAATGGTGATTCCACGTTTATTGTGGCGCAGAAATGCGTCATTCGTTCTTTATAGTTTGCAGACATTGACATCTTCAGCTCACAAAGCCCAGTCAGTCCACGCTCCTTCGTCTTCTTTTCGGGCATGTTCAGGTTGTTATTGACGCCAGAGGCACGATATTTCTCGGCTGCAGCTGCCGGCAGGAACCGTTCTTGCTGCCCGCGTTTATTCGGCAGAGCGCCTAATCGCCGACAGATGAACGCTATGCTGGTACTCCACGTATGACTTCGTGCGACGGAGCTGCACGAGCCAGGAAGCTGCACATTCACCCAGTTCCGATGGCAACGCACGCTTTCATTTTTCCGAACTCGGTCAGTTTCCGTGATCAGTGTCTGCTCATTAGGGGAGGTCACAGAGATTCGCGTTTTATAACTCAGTTGTTTTCATTGCCATATTCTAGGAGTCGGTGGAGTTCGTAAACAAATTCCGGTCGAAGGATATACATTTTCACTCTTTCTTCCAACATTGCGTTTTATCGTCAGATTCTACTTAATGTCTGAGTACTCCTTTATGAAATTCGGGTGAAGGGGCTATTTAAAGGTTCCAATGTTCTTCTCTATCACCCAAATTCACCGATTTGGGAAATTTCCAAGCGTGAGAACGCAATTTATAATTTCTATCCCTCGATGCTTTTTCAAGGTTCGGTGCGACGACTTTGGGGCATATACCACCAGTATACTCAGAATAGGTGGTCACACTGCAGTTGTATTCTCGTCCCAAGTCGTTCACATGACGTTGTACAAGTTAGTGAGTACGTCATGAACGGATTCTGATTTGAACCCACACTCGCTGATTTTCGCGATGAAGATACGCGAACTGAGAAAGTAAGCAATCGGCAAGAGCAGGTAGGCGATAACTGAAGCTCCTCTCAGGAGGTGCTCTGGATGGAAGTGACCTCCGTCAGTCGTTAGGTGGCTCTGCATTCGCGACGCCCGCACTCGCAAGTTGTCCTTTGCCTCTCCTTCCTTGCCATGTGACATCCCGGAGCGGGTCTGAGACTTGCATTGTCCCTCGTATAAAGACGTCCACCGGGTTTAGGCCACGTCACGCATCGTCCACGCCCAATCCATCTCTTTGGGAACCCACAGTACATCCATCTGCACGCGTGCTGCGTGTTCAGGATCTCGTCGTGACGGGATGGGGGTGGTAATCTTGCGGTCACAAACTTCGAAAGCGAAGACGGTGTTGGTAAAACCGAGGAGTTCCAAATCGTAAATGTTGCGTAAAATACACTCTCGACAAGGAATGTTTTCATTTCTTTAAGACATAGTTTTCAACGTCATTTAAGCACGTGCCAGTCTAGTAAATGTTAAACGTGTTTCTGTGGCCCACATTTTGTATCGCGTATTTTTCATCGTCCAGGCAAATGGTTCGAAATTAACTTCTGGCTTCTTTCTTAATTGTCTTTCCAGTTTCTAATTTTCAAATATGCAACCGTTCGACGCTCTTCAGTTTATGTCGTTTATGAAGCGTCGTTAAATAGACTAGTAAAGCAAACTCTATCATCTGCACACTATGGTAAGCTAATATTTTCTCGCATTATGGTTTAGCTGAACAGTCGATAGAGGATTTTTAAGTTGACAGATGCAATAATTTTATGTTTATTAAGTTTATAAACGCACCCTCTGGCCTAAGAACTTCACGGACTTTCTTAAAAGAGATATCAATATAACTGCAGGTCGAAGTGAGGTTTTTTCTCGGAATTTTCGAAATTTTAATTTTGCTTACCTAGAAATGATACTGAAGAACAGAAATGAGCTTCATTATGAAGTGAGAATATTGAATTTTTAAGAAATGCTTTACGTTGCACTGTTTCAAAACTGTTATCACTCCGTCTGATTTGCAGACCACATGAGTCCACAGTAGTCAATTTCGACCCCCCGGGGGGGGGGGGGGGTACATCACGCTTGGATTTTTTCCCCCCAGAGAATATTCGGCAAGTATTTCCTTTTCTCCTCGGTCATAGTTCACTAACGCCCATTTCAAGTAGAGTTGTAAGCGGAATTTATGTTTTGTCTCGTCTTTTGTAAGTGCATGTGTGATATGGAAGGGGCAGCGCATGACCCGCGTGTCCTTCGTCGCTGCTGGGGTGACCCACGTAATTTATTGGGGATTTCAGCGGTTTCTTCGTGGTGAGTGATCCAATTTCGTGTAGCAGTAAAATAATACGAGACCGGGACCCATATAATTTTGAAAGGAAGGCTTGGACCTCTGGTGGGAAGCGATGCCATCGTAGTTCTTTCAAATTGTGGGCTCGCGTAGTTTTGAAAATGACCGATTAAATCCTGTTGCAGTGCGGCGGCCTCGTTGAATTTCTTTGATGTAGCAAACCGGACTGTAATGTTACTACTTTTTGCCCCAAACGGTAATCATGCTGTGAGTGAAAATAGAACAGACTCTTAACTTGAACAAAAAGAGTGCGCTGGGTCTGCAACTGACAGCTGTCACAGCTCTGCACGCTCGTTGACAAGAGTGGATAGTTCCGAACTAGAGTTGGTCTACGCACTTTTGTGTTCGCTGAGTATAAACGTGTGATTATTTGTCACACCAGAGGTCTCTCACTTCATAGCTGTAACGCCCGTATATTTTATTCCGTCAGATATTCACCTTATTGAAAAATTTGATTAAATTTTTTTTTTGGATATTATCCATCGTCTAGTAAAATATAAAACGTAAAACGACGTTTCGGAGATGGGACTCTATCTCCGTCTTCAGGTTCCTACACAGTTGGGCCCACTAGATAGAGCTAATCCCTATCTCCGGACCTTTCCGGACCTCCGTAGATAGGGATTAGCTCTATCTAGTGGGCCCAACTGTGTAGGAACCTGAAGACGGAGATAGAGCCCCATCTCCGAAACGTCGTTTTACGTTTTATATTTTACTAGACGATATCCTAGAAAATTTTTATTCAAATGACTCTTCACCATCGTCAAGAAGTTTTAGATTTGTTATTGAAAAATCTTTGAAATATAAGTAGTGTAGATGTTCACTCCAGCGTACATTTTATTTTATTTGCGTTAATTTTGTGCGCTGAGGCCTTGTTTTTATAAAGTTCGGTCAAGTCAGACTGCAGAAGCCTGTAATATGTTACACAGACGAACTAGAATAAAAATTGCCGTACACCTCGAGTTTTATTGTAAACTGACGATACCAAGTTAGTTAAAATCCGTTGATTAGTTTTGTGGCTGAAACGTGTGTGTGTGTGTGAATAGACATTACTTTATACTTGTGCGTTAATTATATGCACTTTGTGCAGTGAGTTAGTAAAAATACATTGTGAATGAAACTTTTAACATTTGATGAATAATGAATTGGAAGGAATATGTAAGGAAGGGGTCGCGGTCTTATTTCGGAATTTGCACAGAAACCACGATAAACCTAATCAGGATGCACGGTCTACGGGTCAACATCAGAACGCGAAACTTCCCTCATAATAAAGAGTGTTTGAAACGTGATTGAAGTCGAGAACGGCTGGACGGATGCTGATGAAATTTGGAATCGACGTTGTGCCATTCAGGACTATCCTAAAATCGTGCCTTTCAATATCCTATAATCTGTAATACCAGCATGGCGGGCGAACAAACATGTGAAGTGAGATCGAGACTAGCGCCATTTGCAATATGGCCGTAGAGTTATGTATGGTGATATTAAAGCTTTCCAGTCTTGTCAACATTCCGATTAAACAAGCCCCGAGAGCGGACGAAACACAGTGTGGCTTGGTCTGAGGAAACCATGTCACCGACAAAAGTGCACAGAAGATGTCTCTCGTGTTGCAACAGAAGCCCTCCCAACACAACTTATACGAATCCCACAAAAATTGTATGCGAACTGGAGTTTGTGCGTGTGTGATATTGGGATTTTTCTTACCGTAACTAGATTTGTTTATCTTTGTGCGATGTCCATATTGAACGATGGATTTTCCAGAAATATGGCACCTTGCCATTATCTTGCGGAAATGAGTGACTGTCTGGATAAACACTTGGCCTCCACGGTTACCAAACTTGTCACCGATAATTTCTTTTCCTTTGGGTTTAATTTGACATAAGTCATATCAGCCATCGTTATCGATGAATGTGGATGAACTGAAGGCCAGTGTCATCGCTGCTGTAACACGGGTTACCCCTGAAATACCCCGGAAATTGTGTGAGGAACTAGAATTTAGCTTCTTACTTGTGACAGGCAACTGCATCATCCAGGGGGAATTCATGGACCAATCTGATGGTCGGTAGATCAGTGTTGCGGAGGAGCCTCTCCCGCGCACCACCTGGTGTCCAGTGAGTGAAGTGCTGCAACCGCCTCACGACCGTATTGATCCACACAATCCGCGAAGTCCCCCTGCCCCACCGTTCGCCCCGCGTGCCCTTCCTTCTCAGGAAAATTACTGCATGGAGATCAGGAAGCGATAACAATCGGCCAATAGGTTTTCGACATCTGCTGCTCACATAGCAGATTTATGTCACGCAGCTAAGATAAATAAATGCGTAATGCGTGGTCAGTGTATGGGCAGGCAGACGGAGGGCGAGGTCCTGGCCAAGTTTAGGACACGCCGGTAGGACTTCTTGAGCGTTAAGGGCGACATGATGAGGGTTGTCTTAAGCAAACAGTTCAGATATCGGACGTCGAGATCGAATGGCCTTTGTATTTGGAAGGTCCCGATCCGGAGACCTGTCGTGTCGAATGACTTATCTCGCTCTTTACCTCAGTTCATTCAGGAAAATCCCCGGGTAGCACCTTGAACAGACCACGACAGTTTCATTTCACAAACAGCAATCTCAACATTTGACGATACAGTTAGTTTCTTTTTGTTACAATAACCCAAGATTCAATCAAGTATTTTGCGTCCCCAAATTACCATATACACAAAATAAAGCGATAGTTACAATTCTTAATGGATGTTTCATGTTTAGGTACGAAGTTCTGACACCTATTTAAATAATAATTCAATTGGGCTTTGTGTCCATTTGGGGTTGAACCAAGAACGGTGCAAACTCCAACCCCATATTCACCTGAAGAACGGGCGAGGCGCCTCATTTCCCATGTTGTTAGACGCGTCTCGAGTATAATTCAGTTTTGAACCCTTCTGGGCACTTCATTTGCTTGTATCTGCTGCCGAAAGCTTTGACATTGTTCTGAGTATGACGCTGTATGGGCCCATAGCTACTTCCGGTCTTCAGCCTTGCAGATAGAGGCAGTATGTTCCTGTGAGACCTTCATTCCGCAGGGCTTCGCGTGCCAGAAGACGATCGTCCTCACCGCTGTGATAACCTCAATTATTTTTTAATTTGTTAATAGTGGATTTGCATGCGGTATTTTCAACGCCTTTGGATTTCTTATGTTAATGCAGTCCCGCACAACAGCCGTTGTACACTCTTACTTGAAAACATCGGTCTGTGTTTCTTACTGCAGTACGACCTCGTTGCTACTACGCGTTGTCTCGGGGAGTGGTTCGCGAGACGCAACTCCCGACGCGAGATTCTTTTGCACGCGTCGGTGAGAGGTCTCCGGCTGTTGTCAATAACTCTGTTCGTAAAATTACTTCACAGAAGGAAATCGGGATGTGCACGATCTGGCAACCTGCATAAGGCAGATGGTTCGGAACGTTGCAGGAAAATCCGGTGGGCCCATCTCATACAAATTCCCGTTTCTTACCAGCTTTTTCCTGAACCCGAAAACTGTCTCGTGTGTTGCATTGACGTTTTCTTTGAAATTGGCGTCTTTATTTCCCCGACTATGTTACATTTGACCTTTCAGCAGCCGCCAAAGGTTTTTGTATTGTCAGATACGGGTTACCAGGTTGCAGCCTATTTTAACTGAATCGGAAAGTGTCGTCCAGCAGAACTGTGGACCTGCATCTCCTGCTGACTACAAATCCGCCTAGTCCTGTATTAAATTATAGTATCTTGCATTACTTGAGCTTTTAGAAAATTATCTGAATGTGCCCAGTATATTTATTGCCTCCTACATTAATAACGTTTAAAGTTTACGTGTCTTATGACGAGACTTCCTTCCACGATGCATGCCTGTTTCTTACAGTGCGATGCCAACAGTTTCCTTTCTTGGTTTTGGAATGGCTTACCGGCCGGTGTTATTTAACATAATTTGTGGCAGTCCGTTAGAAATGACGTATTATCAATTTGACTGAGTCATATTCCAGTCACTAAATGGCAGACTCGGGTGTCATGGAGTTGTGCCAAGTTGACTGCGTGTCTCTGTCGCTGAACCAGAGTTCAGCCAGGTAAAATCATTCACTATTTTTCCCTTTCTTACGCTGCTGTAAAGTTTAGGAAATAGTAACTCGTAACAATTCTTGTTCTGCATGGAATATGCCTCGAGTTTATCTAAAAATCAATTCCTTTCTTTCCTTTGCTTGACAGCTGTACGTGGAATCTCTTTAGAGCGCACGCCAACATGAACGGTCTTACGGTTTCTTCCGTGTGTAGTCGTTCGATAGTTTACCAGCGTTTCGCAGGAACATGCTGCTTCTATACTTGCAACTGAAGTCAGGATGTTAGAAACTAGGTCTGCGATCATGCCAGCAGCATTGCCCAATCAGAGCTAAGGGAGATGGAGGCGGATTCCAGTCCAGCAAGATCTGGGAAATACTCTGTTCAAGGTCGCCAAAGAGGAAGGCCAGATATATCCAATTCATCACGGAGGAGAGTGATCTGCTGATCGCAGATATACCTCAGGGAGTGGCTGTATGCTGATCGGCCAGAGTAGCTACCAGCATACTTAGCCTCTGTGTCCCCGTCAGAAGGGCAAGCCACCCTCGCAGCACCCCTTCGGCCCATCGACGATGGCCCGGCTCCTAAGACGTCGGGCGTTCGTGGCATCCACTACGAATGTGGGAAGGTTTCGCACTGGAAGTGGTCACTGCGTTGAAACCAACTTCGAGGCTTTGCCGTTTTGAGAAGTAGACCGCTGCAGAGGATTCGTTCTGCAAGTGCAGCCCACGCAAGCCTCTTATTCACGAGCTGAAAGGACGGAGGAACATTCCTTCCGAGGACGCACTTCTTTCCTCTGTCACCAACAGTTCTGTTGACCCAGCCTTCCTCTCCGGTGGCCCTGAAATGGGCCAAACTCTGAAAAGCCGATCACGTTTGTGCCACTCCTCACGTCGTCGCTGAAGATTAAGGCAGCATGTTTCTGTAAAACTGCATGCAACAAAACAGATACACGGTGGAATAACTGTGAAGGCTATTGTTATGTCTTTCATTGCGATACAATCCCATACAAAAGCTAACCTTTGTATATGACCCGGAAGTCTCGATATTTGACGTGTAAACACGCAAAATTAAAATGCCTGCTTCAAATGAACGCGTTTACCTATTATTGGCACTGTAGATTTATTTATTTATTCTCGGGTTATGAAACGACGCTTTATCAGCTGCGAATATCCTGAGGTGAGTTTTTGTCGACGAATTGGGAAAACGTAAGTAAGGAAACGGATGAACCTCGGGTTAAAAAAATGCCTTTCCGAAATATACGAGCGGGTTCTGAGAAAGACCACGAATAGACCCGGTCCCCGAGCCGAGCTTTGAACCCGGGATCTTGGGAATGAGTCAGTCGACAGCGACGCACGATGTTTTTTCGGGCCTTGAAGCAAGCTTATCAGGAATGTGGTTGTGTTGTGTTCCTCAGGGAGGATGAGGGTTTCATCAAGGAGGAGGAGAAGCCGCTGCCGTCGAACGAGCGCCAGCGCAAGGTGTGGCTGCTGTTCGAGTACCCGGAGAGTTCGCAGGCGGCTCGCGTCGTGGCCATCATCTCGGTGTTCGTGATCCTGCTGTCCATCGTGATCTTCTGCCTGGAGACGCTGCCCGAGTTCAAGCACTACAAGGTGTTCAACACCACCCTGAACGGCACCAAGATCGAGGAGGACGAGGTGCCCGACATCACAGACCCGTTCTTCCTCATAGAGACAATCTGCATCATCTGGTTCACGTTCGAGCTGTCAGTGAGATTCCTCGCTTGTCCGAATAAACTGAACTTCTTTCGGGACGTGATGAACATAATCGACATCATCGCGATCATTCCGTACTTCATCACGCTAGCGACAGTGGTGGCCGAGGAGGAAACCAGCGCGAACATTGTGCGGGCCCCCGTCAGCCCGCAGGACAAGACCACAAATCAGGCCATGTCCCTAGCGATTCTCAGAGTGATTAGGTTAGTGCGCGTGTTCCGAATATTTAAGTTGTCCCGACACTCCAAGGGGCTGCAAATCCTCGGGCGAACTTTGAAGGCCTCCATGCGGGAACTGGGATTGCTCATATTTTTCTTGTTCATAGGTGAGTACAGTAAATGCTGACGATGGGGGCAGAGGTGTCCCTTTTTTTGGGTGATTTCCTTGTTAGATGCTAGATGTACGAGTGGCTGTTTGGCTATGAAGATTGACCGAGAACAGAAAGCGTCACACTGCTTCAGGAAGATAAAATCCCGAGTTCTGATTTATTTGGCAGTGCTAACCTGCCAGAAAACCCGCTGTGTTCAAGAGTGTCCGTTAATACCATTTACAGGATTTGGATAATTTTAGTATGTGGCTGTTCCATTTTTCAAGGTCACTGTAAGTAAACGTGGAGCCCGGTGTATCAAACGTGGAAACGTCTTTGAACCCTACAGGTCCTTGGGTTGTCGGGGCGTGTTTCCGTTTGTTACATCTGGATCAGATCAGCCTCGCGTTGTCTTGCTTCAGAACGTGTCTTGGTGCCCATAGCAACGAGGCAAGTAATGTCATTCTCACTGACCCCACACGATCTTCTCGGAAAATGACAAATGTGCTTCTAAGTATTTTCTGGAGTAACCCTGCACTCATTAGGACAATAAAACAACGCCCTCAGCTGCACAGATTAACGTGATCTTAGCCTGCGTGGTGTAATTTTCTAAAGGAAATTTGGTGTAATTATGTACAGCCTAAATCAGAAGTCAGAACACACAATTAGTGTATCATATACGAAATAACTGTAAGCCATCGCATTTCATTACAGGACTTTTGTGTTTGTTTGTTTTTTCCCAATACATCGCCGTACAGTAGATTGAATTACAGTGAAAATGGCGATGTGAACTATATATAAAGGCGCTTCTCGATGCGCTGCCTCATAACTTTGCAAGACTTCGAATTCGGTTCATGTCAGTTCACTCATTGCGTCGTCCGCCATCAGGTGAGTTTTCTTGAAACAGCTGAACATCTGCTATGTCTTTCGTGTTGGGATTCCCCGAAACGTTCGCCACGTCACAGCCGCAGGGATTTTTAATTCAATTTGCTTCCCTCGCATCGCATTTTTATTCCCTGATACCGTTCACTAACTTTGCGTAAGGACATTTTGTTTCATAAAATGACACACGTTCGTCTTAAAAAATTGATAGGCATTGTCGGACACTGCCGCAGTTATTTTCGTGAAAACGTCAATTGAAATTAATGTAATTCTGGTTGTACTTTGCCCTCATATATCGCGACATTTTAAGAAAATCGGGAAATTTTCAAACTTTTTCAAATTCACAGCCTCGTATCTTTTTGAGTTTTTGAGATACACACTTGGAGGCCAGGATGAGTTGTAACATATACACTCCTCTTCAAAACAACACTTGGTTCACTCGGATCGGCTAATTAGTCTCTGAGATATGATCCCGTTTATGGACACGTGTCGAATCCGGAAAGTCGAAAATCGTGGGTTCAATTTGCGCGTGCGCAGTTCGCGACGTCCGGCCACCACGAATGTCGGAGCGGTACTGGCACAAACTTTCAACCTTCCCCTTTAAAACGAGACTAAGATGGCGGCGCTACGTCTATTTTTTAGCCGAGTTATTGAAGTTTGAAATTACTTCGACAGGAACTGTTGCTCATTTGGGCGCGATTGCCTCCCCACACCCGGCATCGATTTTAAAGACGTTTTCACGTCAAAACAACAGTTCTAATTTTTTTCTGTACTGAACGACGAGTTGCCATCTGTTTGGCAAACCAGAATGTTGAATTGAGAACATTACGAGGTAAATAAAAGGAAAATTATTTCAATACGGGAGTTAGAAAAGTCGTGGGCACAATTTTGAACTTGGAGACGAAGGATTAAGAAAAAAAATATGATATTGATTTGATAATCTATACTGCGTTTTTTCTTGTCCAGAAATGTCTGCTCAAATATTCAACAGATAAATGAATTCTGAGAGGCTGTTCGATCACGCAGGGCAACCTTTTCAGATCAGTTGTTGGTGGGATGGCGCAGACAAGAACTGAGTCCGCCAGACACAAGAAGACGCTCCCCGCCTCTGCGTGCCGGGTCTCTTCCGGCTTTTGTCTTCGCAATGACCCCAGTGCGCCCCCATTTAATTTCATGTCTTGTGGGACAGATTTCTCTGAGAGCCCCGTAATTTTCTTCCCCGTCCTCCATAGCTCCGTATTCACTCAAATGTGTTCTGGGTTCGTTAGCTGAGGCAGTTCCACGCCCCATCGCGACGATGAAGACGCGTGCCTCGTACTCACCAAGACGGATCTGACCGCGCAAAGACACGAACTCAGTAGCAGAGTAAATGCTGAGGGTCATTACATATAAAATCGAGAAAAAAAATTGTCAGTAACGCCAACAATTTTTATTTTTTTATTTTACGTGAATTGGAATGTTTATCCAAAGTTTCAGTTTTCGTATATTGTAACTAAATATCTGCATATTTATTGACGAAATTGTGCACTTATTTTTAAGACGTGGCAGGCCATTTTTCCACAAATGTCCGCATTATTTAAAAAGTGATAAATACAAAATTCGGTGTCCGGCAGAAGTTTGCCTCGAGGAATTTGCTGGTGCGAAGTTTTTACATGAAACTGCGGCCGTTTTGGAGTTACGACCTTTGTACCAACCTTTCTCAGAAAACGTTTGGAACTGCACTTAAAATGCTGAAACTTGTACCAGGTACACAAAATAATTGATCTGCTGTAGAAACAAATAACAAGCCACGGTGGTCTAGCGGTTAGAACGCTGTCCTTGTAATCCTGGGGGTCCCGGTTTCGATTCCCGGCGGTGCCCGAATTTATAACTTGTGTTGGGCAAGGCCGTGGTCTAGGCAACACGGAGTTTTCCTCCGGGGGCTTCTTCCCCGGTTTCTCCGTGGCATCCCAACAATTACTCCATTCACACACAGAAGAAGGCAATGGCAAACCACTTCTGGATCATCTGCCAAGAACGTATATGAACAGGTCCCAGTCCGAGAAAAGGATTGAAGCATCCTGTTCATATGGACCTGTCGTCAGACAGAACACTAAATAATAATAAGATGAGGTGGTCTAGCGGTTAGAACGCTGGCCTTGTAATCCTGGGGTCTCGGGTTCGATTCCCGGCGGTGCCCGAATTTATAACTTGTGTTGGGCAAGGCCGTGGTCTAGGCAACACGGATTTTCCTCCGGGGGCATCCCAACAATTACTCCATTCACACACAGAAGAAGGCAATGGCAAACCACTTCTGGATCATCTGCCAAGAACGTATATGAACAGGTCCCAGTCAGAGAAAAGGATGGAAGGATCCTGTTCATATGGACCTGTCGTCAGACAGAACAATAAATAAATAAAATAAATAGAAACAAATAATTAGCGTGGACGTCTGCTCTGTCGCTACCAAACTAAATTTTTATCATCTCATTGGGCTGTTGGCAGCACTGGTTGGTATGGAACGATCAGGTGACACCGCCAGGAAAACCTCATCAGTAAGAACTCGAAATTAAGTCGGCACAGAACGACTCCAGCAACAATGTTGTTGTTTTTGGTTTTGGTTTTGTTTGTGGGCGCCATTTGTAAGGAGGAGGAAGTTCGTCTTTGACTTGGGGGAATTCAGGGGAACCGATTAAGTGCGTGCGTGCGTGTGTGAAACGCATCAGAATTTGAAGTTATTAGACGCTGCATCACCGGAACAGGAAGACCACAGATTTCATTTTGATGATCTGACGTGCTCCAGAGAGTCTCAGAATCGTTTGCTTCACAGATGATGGAACTTACCACGATTGGTGGTACATGTTACGTGTCACTGCACGTAATGATGAAGAATGCGACGTTCTTTCGATATTTGTGGGGAGGAATAGATGAGGTATTTTGACATTTTCATGTCCACAAAGAGAAGATACATGGCATCATTGTGTGGAAGGAGTGGACGACAGTGCAGTGCTGTTTCAGACCTAAGTCGAAAGTGCCTTCTTCAGTACGTGGATTAAATAAGAGTGTGGTTTGACTGTATGTATATTGGTTGTTAGTTTCAAGTGAGTTCATCAAGATTCTTATAAGTTTTGAAGCGTGTTTCATTTACTGTCGTCTGTTATGAGGAAATGTTTCATGCCTACACATTTGAAAGTGTATTTTTTCATCATTTCAGTGAATGTCCGGTCTTTTTAAAGTTTTATCTGATAATTCAGTCCTTTGCGTTGGATAAAATTTGTACGTTCTTATATATACAGGCTGAGTCAGATGTATGTTTACAAACTTCGTGTCCGTGTTCCAGGATCAAAAACTAGAAAAAATGTTCCTATGAACATGGGGTCGCAACTGTTTCATTTTCGAAATAATAGCCAAAAATAATTTTCAGTGTATGCCTTAATTGCCAAGTATAAGGACAGGGATGTTCCTTTATAACAGATGCTCAAAGGTTGCGCCTCCATTCTCCACACATGCACGAGCACGACGTACGTACACAAGACTGACAAATTCGTTCGTACCCACCAGGGTTTCCTCGAATCATCTGGCATGCTTTCTGCCCACGTTCCCATAGGTCGTCTTCATTGTTTATGGGTGTTGCATAAACGACGGACTTCAAGGGACCCCACAGACAAAAGTCCAATGGAGTCAGGTCCGGTGACCTCGGTGGCCATGTTACTGGGCCACCACGCCCAATCCATCGTTGAGGGTACTGTTCATTGAGATGATATCTGACACGATGGGAGAAGTGTGTTGGGGCTCTGTCGTGCATAAACCACATTTGTCTTCTTGTATTCAGTGGTACATCTTGAAGAAGACGTGGCAAGTGTCTTCTTAAGAATCACCGATGTGAAGGTCCTCTTAGACGCGATGGAAGCATTTGTGGACCAATAAGCATGTCGCCAACAATTCCTGCCCAAACGTTAATTGAAAATCTTCGCTGGAAGCTGGATTCACTTTGATATAAAGTCAATTCATTGAAACTTATTTTGGGCTATTATTTCGAAAATGAAACATTTGCGACCCCATGTTCTTAGGAACATTTTTTCTAATTTTTGATCCTGGAACACGCACGCGAAGTTTGTAAACATACTTCTTACTCACGCTGTGTGTGTATATGTATATTTCCCCTGGCCTTGGTTTATGAATTTAAATGAAACCTGATACAATGGTCATAACTCCCAAACTACTGCAGATACACACATAAACTTTTACCGGTCGATTCTTTGAAAAAAATGACTGCTGGGCTCCAAATTCAGTATTTTTGACGTTTTAAATAATGGGCTTATTTACACGTTTTTAAAAAATGACTTCTGCATCCTAGGAATTTAATAATTTCATGAATTAATATCTAGGATTTTAGACGCAGTAGAAAACTGAAACTTTGTAAAAATATTTACTCCGTAAGTATTTACTTGTAAAATAAAAATTATTAAGTCAGTGATAATATGGTTGGCAGCAGTGTTCGATGTGTTATGAGATGATCGTGTCCGATTTTTTGCTTATTACCGAAACGCTGTTGGTAGCAAATCTAGTGCGCCGTTGCTATGATATGTTTTAGGTACGCCATCCGTGAACGCTGTGTTTTTATAATTTTATAAATTGAGTATATTTAAAGTTCTATAGACGTCATTTGATAAACAGCATTTACTTTTAACTCAGTTACGTTAAATATGTAAATTTCGAAGGTCGCGTCTTAATAAGGTCGTGGTCCATTGGACTTTGTTTATTCTGTGCATTAAAGCGCAGACCGACTGTCACTTGTTTAATAACTTTTGTGTTCATGATTCTTCCCCTCTGTAAATAAAACAACGGATGTATCAATATTTTAGCACAGCTGTGCTTTCCATTGCAGACAAAAGCCCTGTGCAATTTTTCTATTAATTTGGGTTTTTTTTATTTTTTTATTTATTTAGTGTTCTGTCTGACGACAGGTCCATATGAACAGGATCCTTCCATCCTTTTCTCGGACTGTGACCTGTTCATATACGTTCTTGGCAGATGATCCAGAAGTGGTTTGCCGTTGCCTTCTTCTGTGTGTGAATGGAGTAATTGTTGGGATGCCACGGAGAAACCGGGGAAGCCCCCGGAGGAAAACTCCGCGTTGCCTAGACCACGGCCTTGCCCAACACAAGTTATAAATTCGGTTACCGCCGGGAATCGAACCCAAGACCCCAGGATTACAAGGCCAGCGTTCTAACCGCTAGAGGAATAATTTAGGACGTAGCGAGCAGCGGTGTAGGCTTACTGCATTGTGAGTGTACAACAGCTGGAAAGAGCTTAATTTGTAAACACTGTTTCCCATCTGTGGAATGGCTACCCACAAAGCGTATTGAACAAAATGAAGGAAAGTTCGTATATGAACCGCTTTTCAGGATGTCTTATAGAAGGTACATAAAGCCTACGTGAAATTCTAGTAGATGTTCTGTGACCGGAATTGTAAACGTGAGGAATTCTCTTTGGTGTATGCGTGTAGGAAGGCGCTAATTAGCACGAAAGATGCAATAATTTCCTAGTGAGTGATGTGACGTTAAACTGGCGTTTATTTGTGTCTGATAAAATTTTAGTTGCAAATTTTCGGATAGAAGCACTGGACTATTTGCTGTCTTGAAGTAATCAAATAAAACTTTGTTACAATTTCAGTTCAGGTAACAAAGAGGATTGGATATGTGACATCCAAGAATGCCATGGAAAATATAATGAGAAGCTAAGTATTTCATGGTATTTCAAATTATAAAATAGGTGCATTGGTAATGAAGTTACGACGTTTCCAAGTGGAGTCATACGTCGTTAAACGTCTTCAAGACATGGCAGTAGGCCTGTCAGTTTCGGTAGGTACGCAGTTCGGAATTATGGATCCTGACGGAGAACAGCAGAAGCAAATGGATGCCGCAGACATTCCATTTCTTGGTTTTGCGATAGGGAGGGGTGTCAGTTGGGGAAGGCTCTGGAAATTGAGACTGCACAGAAGACCTGCAGACAAAGGACAGACGAGGTTTCGCATTTCAGACACAAATTACAAACGCGTGCACAAAGTTGACGACGTAATTCCAAAAGGAGTGTTAAATCACATAACCCTTGGATGCCCTAAGAAGAAAGAGGTGATTAATCGAGGATAACACCGGTAAGGCGGACCCGTTAAAATGATGGTTAGTCATATCCGTAAAACTAAAATGTTTTTTTTATTATTAATGGAGACCTGGTCGGCGTCTCTGAATCGCTGTGACCGTCCGCATGGATGGTCATCGTTATTGAAGAAATCGTACATGATGGCGTCTAAGCCTGAACTTCGGCGACCCGTTCTTCAGTGCCTTGAGCATCTGCGGGTCCCAACTTTTTCGTTGGCTTTGATCTATTAGACATTTGGTAGGACTCCTTGGATGAGGGATCGGTCCGTCACAAGGCCTCCTCTACCTGTACACAGGACAGCACAACACAGAAAAACGCGGACAAACATCCATGCCTTGAGTGGGATTCGAACCCACGGTCCCTGCGACCAAGCGGCACAAGGCCCACGCCTCAGACCGCGCGGCCACTGAGACGGCGCCTGAAATAATAATATTTATCTGTGGCTCTTGAAAATCGTTCACAGAATCTGTCATTCCACATTATAACACTCGGTGATAGTCGATACTTACTTTCCTTGGCTTCAGAAATATTTTAATGGTGTCCTATTTGAATTTATTCGATTAAGCCATTCTCTGCCTGGTTTCGTTCTCTTTCCTGGGTGTTTGTACCATTAAATATGTAACTTTGTGGTGTGCACTGAAACCAGAGAAATGATTGTAACTTTTCCCCCGCGTAGTTCACTTGGGTTAATATATACGACCATGTAGTACGTTCAGACTAATACAAATACAATACAGATTTGAGCGCAATCCACAAATTTCATTATTCAGCCTGTAATTTCGTACAATCTCTCTGTCTTTATGCAGCACAGACTGTATCAAAAA
Organism: Zootermopsis nevadensis; assembly: GCF_977971745.1. Taxonomy (NCBI): domain Eukaryota; kingdom Metazoa; phylum Arthropoda; class Insecta; order Blattodea; family Termopsidae; genus Zootermopsis; species Zootermopsis nevadensis. Next base: position 6,406,482 of record NW_028259145.1, read on the forward strand.
GATTTCATTTGGGAAAATTGTAGTTGTATTAATATTTAGCTCGTTCGTCCCCCTAGCCATACGTTACTAAACTATATGTCAATTTATGAAGACGTTTCGGTTGTACTAGTTGTTCTGATATGGTCATCACCTGCTCTCGAAATAACGTACGGGCGTCTGTAAAACTGTTCCCCGTGTAACGTAGAGTCGACTAGGTGAAACATACGAGGTTTTCCCGAAGGGTGGAACGCAAATTCTGGTCTTCTGGGTTACGAATCTCGGTAGCATGTAGTGAGGTGGTTGCCAGCGTCGAGGAGAAGCATGCTGCATACATCCTCAAATATAAACGATGAAGATGGAGGCAGCAAGTTCCTGCGAAACGATGGCAATATCTCGTGCATGCTGCGCAGAGATTTTTAATGAAAGCCTTTCTGCGTAATTGGTACTTTTTATTTCCGGAAGTAACTGTAATTGACTGTTGTGCTTTGCTGCTGCCTGACAGCTGCTAACTGTGATCGGGCAGTCCGTTGCTCTCCTGTTTCAGGTGTGATTCTCTTCTCGAGCGCCGTGTACTTCGCAGAGGCAGGCTCTGAGCAGTCCTTCTTCAAGTCGATTCCTGACGCGTTCTGGTGGGCTGTTGTTACCATGACAACCGTGGGCTATGGTGACATGAGGTAACGTGTGTCTGAGGTTCATTCCCTCCCTTGTCTTTCAGGTGTGGTCCTCTTCTCGAGCGCCGTTTACTTCGCGGAGGCGGGCTCCGAGAACTCTTTCTTCAAGTCGATTCCTGACGCGTTCTGGTGGGCTGTTGTTACCATGACAACCGTGGGCTATGGTGACATGACGTACGATGTACTCAATTTAATAAATGATTTAGTTTATACATTACGTTTCTTGGTTTGGTTTTTATTTACTTATTTATTTTTCTTTCCATATCATATTTTAATTACATTTCCCGTTCAACACGTAGCTTGCAATGCCAGTCTTGTTATGTCCCTCCGTCATATTTAAATTTTATTTAATTTTTTTATTGAAAAAAAGATTCAGTAGACAGAATCGAAAGCATACAGACAATATACGAAGAAAATTCTTTGTTAGTAAAACAAAAAATGAACCGCCATGCACGCATGTTTCTGATTTCTGAATCGTGCATTGAAATTTTCGTTCGGGGGTGTTGGGTGACACCCCTCCCCCTCCCCCTCGCTCTTAGGATGTACGGAGGAATGCAGGACAGACGGACAACGGGGAGGTGCCATCAACAGGAATCCGTGAACTGATGTAGTTGATAATTGTAACTTGCAGGCCTACAGTAACGTTGTTACCTTTTGTTGTCAACAGCCCGATCTCTCCTTCTGTCGCCACCCCACCCCACCCCCCTGTGTAGCACCCGATCCCCACCTGCAGCCAGCAGTTGACGCCATGTTGTCTCTTCAGCATTCTCTCTGCCTCTCTGTTTCTCTGCGTGTTGCTCACGACCTGTCTGTCTACTTCATACCACACCGGTGCATTGCCATGCTTGTACATAGTGTCTGATTGGCCCGTGTACCAAAATTACTATATCAGTGGATACAAATGAACAAAGAATTTTCTAAGTGGAATGTGTAAAAAGGAATATTCATTTGTTTTCGAGTATAATGTTGAAAATAAATGGATATGGCTTCCTCTCTGCATGCCATTGCATTCTTCCTGCATGTTTCAATATTGCGTGCGCTTGTAGTGACCGACCGTGTGGGTGTGTACGGATGTGCAGACTTGGTTTGTTTGTGGTATAATGATGATGTTTGGTGTTGGCTGCACCCCCGAAATGCATGACCGATTTTCTTGTTTGGTTTTTCACTTCCTTGTGTTTGGTTAGTTTGTACCGAATGCTTTTCGCGAGTGGTTGCGTGTGGTTTCATTGGCTGCTCGTTTGGCCTTGAGGTGAAGGCGCCTGTGTGAAGTGGAATGATTGTGTTTTAGCTTTACTTTTAGTCACACTTCGGTGACGTGTTGTGTCGGATCTTTTTGATGTTTTAAGGATCCTCCTCTCTGTCCTTGTATCATTTCGTATGTAGTCTTCGTCTTGATGGTCTCTTCTCTGCCTCATGCTTCCCCTCTGTTTTCGACGTACCTCGCTTTCCTTCCTTGAGCGCCACCCCATGACCGTCGACCAAGTGTTCCACTCACACGCCTCACACAGGCGTGTGTCTTCCTTGACACACAAGTTTATTTTAACTTTTTTTTTATGAACTGCTGAGGGTCGCTCCTGAGTTCAATTTTTATGGTGGTCGTGGCGTGACCTTCCACTTGCTGCTGGCGAAGCAATGGAATGTTACGTCGCTACTTGTACAGTGTACGGCTTTCTGAAACGTCGTCCCTCGCCTTGTTGCAGACATCCGTAAAATTACATGTTTCTCTCCGAGATTCCGGCTTGTGGGATGTTTGAACGGACGTTTAGGTACGCCTGCCGAGTTGTGACTCGCGTTTGAAACGTCTCTTGGACCTCTTTCCCGTGCTAGCACCTAGTTTCCAGCTCGCACCATCTCCTCGGATTCCATCTACTGGCAGAACATTTCCTCCCGTACGTCGTGGCTTTAGTGAAACAAATCCTGATGCCTTCCGACGTCCTCATGTCCCGTGTTGACTCCACAGTGAGAGTGCATATTTGTCGTCGACGTACTGCAGCTTCGAAGGGTGCTGATCTTGGTCCCCCCTCCCTCCCTCCCTGACCTCCGTGTTGCAGGCCGGTGGGAGTCTGGGGCAAAATCGTGGGTTCGCTGTGTGCCATCGCCGGCGTGCTGACCATCGCGCTGCCGGTCCCGGTGATCGTCTCCAACTTCAACTACTTCTACCACCGTGAGACCGATCAGGAGGAGATGCAGTCGCAGAACTTCAACCATGTGACCAGCTGTCCGTATCTCCCCGGCACATTAGGTGAGTTCGGATTCGAAATCTTAGTCGTCGTAACACAAAAAAAAAAATAGTGCGTGAGGGTCTTGAACCAGGAACTCTGACACCGCCTTGAGTGTCGCACAAAGAGCTCGCGGCACTGATGGATTTAATCGTCGGAGTTCTGAAGCCTTGTGCGGTGGTTATTCTACTGATATTTTCCGTCGATAAGTAGAACACAAAATTCGAAGTAAACGCGACGTCGTAGTTCTCACTTAAAAATGTTAAAAATATTTACGTTACGTGGCGTAGTGATATTAAGGAACAATAGCACATGCATTTCCCCCCCCCCCCCCCCAGTTGGAACGACCAAAGTTTCGCTACTTGCATTCTCTGGTAGGTTTCCATTTCATGAAGTACACGGTCACGTGCTCTATAAATAGGCATATACTAAATCATGCGATTAGTTTCAAAGTAACAAGTACATTGGCACCCATGAAGGAGGGGGAGGACAAAGTGGATTTCCTGTTCGTTTCGCACTTCCTCCGCTGTCGGATGGCGTGAGGGAGCTCGTCTCATAGAACATTGGGCCCACCTGTCACATTACTTTGTCGTACCTTCCTGAAAATGGAGGCAGTATGTTCCTCCGAAACGTTGGACCCACCAGGATTCCACACGACGTTAGAACCCAGTAGATCATTACCGCCTTTAGAACCTAAAATCTCGCATATTACAAGAAATTATAAAATTGCGTTGGGCTTCGGAAATTCTAAATGTTGATGAGTCGTGTGTAAATTAATGTAGTTCGCAGTTGTTACACGTCTAATTGGTTATGTCGCTAGATATAGGCATATGGGAGTAAGGCAATGTCCTACGTAAGCGATAACAGGGGAACTATGCGAGCTGCATAAGTAGCATGGGGTGTCATGACATAAGGGAATCGCTTGTTGTGTCCTACGTGAGAGAAACACACGGCCTTCCTGCGCATGCCCCTTCCCTGTACTGCATAATCAGAGCTTTCCTGCGCATGCGCCTTACTGGCCAGCGCAGCGACCTGCGCGAAAATATCAAAATATTTGATCTCGGACTTTGGCCGCCGACCGCTTCGCTGGAACCTAGGACAGCGCCACACAAACAGCCAGTTTGATATTTCCGCTTCACCCACGGAACTCGCACCGCTCGCATTTAATCGCTCACGTAGGACACCGGGTAAGACTGGGATATTTTGGAAATATTTGTTAGGTTGGGTCTTGCAAAAGGCCGGATGTTTGTCATCCACGGGGAAAAGCACGTCTCATTGAAACGCCCTTGGGGCTTGGAAAAATGTGGAATCGCCGTTTGTTATCAGGTTCTGTCGTTCCGCAGGTCAGCACATGAAGAAGAGCTCCCTGTCCGAGTCGTCGTCCGACATCATGGAGCTCGAGGAGGGAATCCTGCTCACACGTGACGTCACCGCGAAGAAGCAGAACTGCAACCGAAAGCACAATAACAACATCAACGCGATGAGCATCGAGACTGATGTCTGACTGCTGGGTGGGTGAGCCTCAGACTAATTCAGTGCGACGGCGCAGAACAAGACTTGCAGTCAGCAGCGTCTCCTTAACTTTGGGGTGCATTATTTCGGCTGTCGGAGGAACTTCCTTTCGCTAGTCTTTCCTAATTGCCGCTGTAACATTCAGTGTTCTCGCGTTAAAGTGTTGTAAGGGCAGAGTAGGCCCCAAAGTCTAATGGTCCAAGACTGGGTGGAGAAATCGGCGTAGGGTGTGTTAGGATACTGGACACGAATAAAACCGGGCATCATCGCACATGGACACAGCTGATGAGCTTATGCCGGTCTGGGGGACACAGCCACACGCCGAAATGATACGCCCTGAATAAGTCACGTTGCTGGTTGTAATTCTTTCTTGCTGTACGCCGTACTTGAGATGTTTATACGTTCTTTACAGAAACGTTTATGAAGGCGGCTTGTGACGAGTAGACATGTCAACAGCTTGACAGCAGTTCTTCAACAGCCACTCTACACAGAGAAAATTTACTTTCCGGCTTGCGAAAAGTCTTGAATTACTTTAGAGATGACAGATCATGACCAGACTTGGCCAAGGAGATTCCAGAAGTCCGGGGTCAACTCCCAAAATAGTATAGACACTGCGTAGAATGATTAATGTAAACTTCTGCATTTTTTTTAGTAGCAGTCTGATTCTATTAAAACTGACAGAGAAAAGCGGAATTTAGTTGTGATAAAACTGTAATTAACAGCGCTTTGATTGAATAAGATAAGTGAGACTTCGAGGAAGATGAAAATCAAAATTCATTTTAATAGGCCTGGACTTAGTGTTGCCTGTGATAGGCTATTTGCTGTTCGCAATTAATATTGTCGTTTATTTCCGACATTCATCTATCCTGACATGTGCCAAGTCAGAAATATTGTGTTAGTAACTTCACGTTCGTATGCCACAACGGACTGACCGTCTTGCGGTGAATGTAATTACATTCATTTGCCATCGTGTAGCTTCTTTGGGATGGCAGTATCAGGGCTTCTCCCCTGTCGTTGAAATTTTTTTTATCTTAATCCATTATTTCCAATAGGCCATTTGTGGAACCCGAATGGCTATTACCGTGTTCACAAGAACCCGCTACCAGTTCCTATCCCAAGCCAGATCGATCCAATCAAATGAGCCAAATTTATCTAAGATTCATTTTAACATTCTCCTCCCATCTGTGCAGGGATCTTCTCTTCAGGATCTGCAACCAAAATGTTGGACACATTTATCATCCCCCTGTTCAATCTACATTCCCCGCCCATCTCAACCTTCTTGGGTCGATTGCCCTAATTATATCTCTTGAAGAGTGCAAACTACGCATCTCTGTCTGTCTCCTTGACATTCCATCCCTCCTAGTGAATTGGTAAAACAGATTTCTTCCACTGCAGTCGCATTTCTTTATTAACCAAGACGCAGTTAATAAGTTTCTAGATATCAGGTTTACTATGATTTTATAAATACTTGGTAAATTTTGTTCTTCAAATTTTCAGTACTGATCTCAACCTCGAAGGAGATTAGCTGATGTACTAATGGTCACTTGTACGTATTTCAGTCCTGATATCATTAACCTCGTGTATTTTCAGTAGCTGGCGAGTTTATCGACCTTAGTGACATAATATGTCAGTGTAAAAGAATACGTAACATTTTCTTGAACCCATATAATGTGTCGCTGGTTCAAAACGTGTAGTACGAGGTGAAAGGTTGACAACACAAAGCCAGGCGAAGTAGAACGCAACAAGAAAAGAGACGGATCTATCAGTCATATGAAGCTGTATGAGCACCTGAGATGAGGTTGTATCAGCATTAGATAGTAACGCAATTGCCCAAACATATTTAAAACTAAGACAAGATTTTGAGAAAGAATAAATCCATAAAATCCAAATTAAGAACATAACCGACGAACTCGTGTAATTATTCTGCATCGGTGTCATGTCTTGTCCACCCGAACCTCCGTGAAGTGATCAGCGTAATGTTTGGTTAAACCAAGTTTGCCTGTTGGAAAATTTAACCCCGTGTCATTTGAGTACAGTTTATGGGCATTCTGTCGTATAAATTCTTCAGCCGAGACAATCCTCCTATTGAATAAGTCAGTACAGTTTTTCCAGAATTAGGGTCTATTCATATAGGAACGTAAACTCTTTATATTGACTCCGAGCTCGTCCGTTCCACGAACGAGTCTCGCCCAACTTACGTCTCCAACGATATTTTTCCTAAACAGTTCCATTGAAAAACGTTGAATAATATTTTCTGAAAAATCGGCAAGGGCTCGTGTCGTTATCTTTACGTTCCTCTATAAATAGGCCTTTAGTCTCAGACGTAAAAGTCAACTGTGACTTTTTCGTGGTAAGCCACTCGTACTTGTCGTTCGGATAATTTGTTGGCTGCTGCTTACGATAGCGATGAAGGACTGCAGGTGTCGCTGTGACATTTATGGGATAAGAATAATTGTAAAAGTTGGCCAGCTCTCTTGGCGCGACAGTGAGTAGCTCCGTGGTTTACCGTCCAGGGAGCAGCACCAAAGAGGTACCGTATTGAACGGTAGGTGTCTGGACCTCTTCAACAGACCTCTTTGCGGGTCATTGGTGGGGGGCGGGGAGAAAGAGGGTTACGTCTGAAGGTGGAGAGAGGGGGGGGGGGAAACTGAATTATTTGCTGACATTATTATTTCAACGCCTAAAAAAATTGTTCAGTGCACTTGTCCCTAGGACAACGCTCCAGCGAATCCGAATTAATTCGAGTTCCAACGAAGTGTTACGCCGATCCCAAAAATATGTACAGTTTTATTTCCAACTTCAGAATTCGAATATTGTATTCAAATGCACCTTTCCCTGTATTCTTGCAAGTGACGCGTTAACCAAATAAAGCAGTGTGTGTGTGCGCGTATTCTGGTTAATTTATTGGGGGACGATATGAATACAATAAAGAGGAACGCAGAAGTTTTACTAGAGGCTAGTAGACGTGGGGCTAGAAGTATATTCAGAAAAAACAAAGTACATGTTAGTATCTCGTCGTCAGAAGACAGGCGGGCAAAATTATCTTAGGGTAGCTAATAAGTCCTTTGAAAGGGTTACAAAGTTCAAATATTTGGGAACAACAATAACACATCAAAATGATACTCGTGAGGAAGTTAGGAGGAGACTAAATTCCGAAAATGCTTGCTACTTCTCAGTTCAAAATATTTTGTCTTCCCGTCTGATTTCTAAGAACCTGAAAATTAAAGTATACAAAAAATAATCTTGCCTGTTGTTTTGTGTGGGTGCGAAACATGGTCTCTCACTCAGAGGGAGGAACACAGATTGCAGGTATGTGAGGAGGATATTTGGGCCTAGGAGAGAAGACGATGGGGCATGGAGAAAACTGCATAATGACGAACGTATGAGATGGGCGAGGAATGTAGCGCGCATGGATGGGACAAGAGGTGTGCACCGGGTATTGGTTGGGAGGTCTGAGGGGAAGAGACCGTTGGGGAGACCTAGACATAGATGGGAGGATAATCTCAGGCGGAATCTATGGGAGATAGGAGTTGAGGGTGATTGGATTTTGTCGGCCCAGGGCAGGGTCCGGTGGAGGGCTTTGGAAGATGACAAACAGTGTGACGCGAGTTTCCATTGCCCCCCACCATTCCAAGTGGCGAAGGACTTGCTCCTCGGTCTCCGAGAAAGCGGAAGCCCTGGCCGACAACCAGTTTCAGCAGGTGGACGATCCATTGGACCCGGCAGTTATTGCCATGGTCAACGAGGCAATGCTGGCATACGAGTATGCCCCCCGCAAGTGAATCGAAATTAACGAGTCCCTCGGAACCCTTTCAGGCCATGAAGGGACTCAAGGTTGGCAAGGCCCCGGGCCCCAAAAGTATTCCGAACAGGGCCCTGAGACGTCTGCCAAGGCGCGCGATAACGTTTCTCACGAAAGTGTTTAACGCGGTCCTCCGCAGGCAGCGCTTCCCCTCGGCATGGAAACACGCTCGCGCGGTGTCCATACTGAAGCCGGGGAAGGACCCCACGCTGCCCTCTTCCTACAGACCGAGTTGTCTTGACACGGTCGACAAGCTCTGCGAGAAGATCCTATTAACTAGGGTCCTACGCGAGGTAGACGAACATGGAGTGCTGCGTGACGAGCAGTTTGGGTTTCGTCCCAGACATAGCACGACGCTTCAGTTGGTCCGCCTTCTTGAGAGTTAACAGAAACTTTAACGAGAGGCGGCTAACCGGCGCGGTTTTGCTGAATGTGGCCAAAGCCTTGGACAAACTGTGGGTCAAAGGCCTCCTTTACAAGCTAGCAATCCTGAACTTCCCGTCCTACCTGGTGAAGACCATTTCATCATACCTCGACTGCTGAATAACCTTCCAGTCAGCCACACCCGCGTGCCGTTCAGTCTCTATATGAAAGACATACCCACTCCCTCCCGCCACGTCGAGCTAGAGCAGTACCGGGATGACACGGCTGTCGTTGCCACGTTCCGTAGGTCATGGCCCCTTGGTACGTTAGTAACAGGCAAATTGACGAGGATTTGGGGATCCCGCTCTTCTCCGACCTCATCAGAGCACTGACCAACTCAGAGTCAGCGGACGCAGGGAATCCCCTAGTGCTGCAAATTGCAAGGCACTTGTGCCGACCACGGTCTGACTGAGTTCACCCACGGGCAACCGAGGGGCGCTGATGATCAGCAAGCCAGTCAAGACTTTCCCTGTAAAGACGGCCAAGTCGGCACAACGGGTGGTCTAACCACTCGGTTACCCTGACAGGTTTTCCGTGATTTTTCTCAGTTGTAAGGAAAATTCGAGGGTTTAATTCAAAAGAGTCACGGCCCGCCATCCCCAATCACGGAGGCCTTCAGCCGAAGCGATCCCTCCCCCTCAGGGTTCAAATCCCAGAGAACCATCCAACCAGAATTCTTTGCACGAAGGACAAGTGGCCTGATAGGGATAACATCTCATCAGCAGCAACAGAGCCTAGTTTGAATAGTCAAGGCTTCCGCCACGACTAAACCCCGTTAGCGTAAGCGAATTCCCGTTTTAGTTACAAGGCTCTGTTTGCCATTTCCAGCAATGCGTTTTGTACGCAGGAATGGTGTTACCTAGCAAGGGACGTCTTGCGTCTCCGTCCTTAGTTAGCTTTTTGGTTGGTTGGTTGGCCAATCATGCATTCACTGAAACGTCGCCTTTCTGTTCCGAATTGACGCTGCTCGGCGCCCGAGAAGATTTTATCAGCATTTGTGGTATTTCTTCTACCATCACAACGTCAGTACAGCAAACTACATCAATAAGTGTGGACCCTCTAACCATCCTTTATACCGGATCCAGAAAATGTAAGTATGAAGTTTACATTTTCTGTCTTGATCTCTTCCTTCGCATCCTGTCTGAACACCTCGTTCATCAGTGGAGTCGTGGTCTGTTTCAGGCATTTTAACATAACACCTTACAAAATTAATATGGATGTTAATTAACACATTTGCGGTACACCTTGCAAACTGGCACAGAAGGAAAGACTGTCTTCGCCAAAAAAGGAAAAATTAAGAGAACTCGAAAAAGTAACGGGATTCGAGGTGACGATTGTGAATTGGATTGTAGTACCGTGTGGTCTGAAAAACACTGACCGGCGTTAGATAGTGGCTTTTTCCCCGTCTTCAGGAAACTGGACTGCTTTCGAACAGAACTGGTAAGGGCGGTGATGTGACATGACCGCCCTTACCAGTGCCTGACTGAATGATGATGAATTAGCTGGTCATTCTCTTGCCCGAAATTTTTATGTTAGTAGATTTCTAAAATAGGTTTTAAAACAAATTGAACATTTATTTTTAAAAACAATGCAAATAATATTCTTATATGCAATCTTTCTTTCTATATAAATTTCTGATTCCCCGTTGTCGTCAACCAATTTGTCGTCAAAAAATGACGTCATCAAACAATGTTACGTTATTTGTTTACTCGGCATTGTTGTACCAACACAATAATGCCGAGTAAACAAATGACTTGAGTAAGAAACTAAACTAACCCCCCCCCGGGGGTTGGGGGGTTGGTCAAGTGTTTTAACCCTCCATTCGGGGGGGTTGGTTTAGTTTCTTACTCAAGATTTTAAAACTCAACCAACCCCCCCCTCGAAGGGGGTTGGTCAAGTATTTTAACCCCTCCATTCGGGAGGGTTGGTTTAGTTTCTTACTCAAGATTTTAAAACGCAACCAACCCCCCGAGGAGCTCCGAAAGGAGCGCTCTGCTCTAGTGTATAAAAATATACATTGGAGAAGGCACGAGAAAAATGGTTTTTGAGATCTGTGTAAAACAAGATGACTGTCTTCTGGGTTTTGGCACCGTGTAGTCTGGTAGAAACTTACCAACGGTTCAGAGATCCTTGCTGCCTCCGTCATCAGGGCGACTGATCGCCCTGACGATGGACCTCCGAAACGTTGGTAAACTTGTACCAGAGTACACAATACTATAATACGGGAGACACCCACCTTCAGACACACCGCCGTGAGAACTTCAAATCCTACTATTAAAAAAGCCCATACAGGAATACCTCGTTTTATTGCGCTACACAGATATTGCGAGGGTTTTTTTATACAAATTTGAGGTTTGTGGCAACCCTGCGTCGAGAAAGTCTATCGGCGCCATTTTTACAATAGCGTGTGCTCACTTCGTGTCTCTGTGTCACATTTTGGTAATTCTCTCAATGTCCTTTTAGACATAATTCTATTGCACACTTAATAGACTACGATATAGTGTAAACATAACTTTTATATGCACTGGGAAACCAAAAAATTCGTGTTACTCGCTTTATTGCGGTGGTCTGGAACCGGACCCGCAATATCTCCGAGGTATGCCTATACATTTTATATGAAGTAGTTCGTTGTGCAGGTTTTTCTAATATTGATTGTACGAACGTGTTTCTTGTTATAGTGAAAGAGGCGTTGTTGTCGCAGTTTTGTGAAGATTGGTCACTGGGCCGGTGCAACGCGCCAAGGTTCCTCGTGTGACGTGTCATGTTCATGTCAGCGCCGCTTTACATCGTCAGCGCCACCAGCAAGGAGGCGCTACCACTCAAGTTTGAAAAGATTGTGATGCCGTAGCTGACAATGATGATGGTGCTTTACCAGTCTCCCCGCAGGCTGTGCCCATTGCGCATGGGCGAGTGAGGTAGTTTTGTTCGAGAGACTACAAATAAATAAATATCCAGGTACTACCGCGTCAGTCTGTCAGTGCTCAGCGTGTGGAAAGGAATTCATAACACGTGTAAACTACCACAAAAATTGTTCTTGCCATAAATTTTTTATTACTATTGATTATTAATATTATTTTATAAATATAGACGGTTGGCGGCAAAAAAAAAGGTGCATATCGAGACAGGGAATGATGAGTCGAAAGTGCGTATTGTGAAGTGTGAGTAGTCGATTGTATTTTATCGCATTGTGCGATTGCAGGTTACTACATTGTTGCTCCATCACATCCGACCCCGCCCTGGTCTTCTGTCTCGCCTTTATCCAATAACCAACATTGACTAGCTCCAAATTCTTGGCATTTTAGGTAAAAATATTTAAAATAGGACACAAATACAAAGTCCCTGGAGAACAATTTCTTTTCTCTTTGTATCTTTCATGTTCTCGCTCTTTTTCTCACACTCTGACGTGACAGATTGTAGTTATTTCCTTCCACGTTGCCACATCTCCCCACTTTAAGGAGGCCAGAATCTCGTTGTATTAAAGAGTGAAGTTTGGCAACATCTCATATAAAGGCATGAGTAACTCGTAGAAATTTTCCTTTTAGACATATTATCAGCCCTCAGAGTAAGTAGAAGTAATTTTAGGATTTCCTTGGAAGCAAATCTGATTTGACAAAAAAAGAAGAGATAAAAATGTTAGTAAAGGAAACAGCTTTTTTCAGATTAAAGAGGCATGCAATATAAAGTCTACCTAGGTTTCGAACTAAGTAACTAATTAAGGCCTGCCATGTACTAGCTTGTTACCATTTCTCTCGTCTCCGCTAGCATATAGAGGAAGGACATGCTGTTTCGCAGAGAAGCTACTAGATATAATAATTAATAATAATACAAACGAGACTATTCTTACTAATACTCCAGAAACACTAAATCTGCTACCAAGCTGTAGACCAAAGCCAGTAAGTCCGTAGAAACTTGTAGCCGTATTTATACTTCCAGCGATTTCCAAGCACCTTCCCCTCGCGCACCCATAATTACGTCCGTTGCGCTATGGAATAATGGAAATATTGCAGAAGTATTTTCAAAGTAGCGCCAACATAGAAGACATTGGGGAAAATAAGCTCCCTCCCAGCCACGTGCTTATGACTCGACTTGTTATAAATCTGAAGGAGATGTCAGCGCACTCTCTGATTCATTCAGTCCGATGTTGGTTGGTCGAGCGTCCGGCTGGCGGCGTCAGTTGAGTGAAGGGAGACCGAACAAACCGCTCGCTAAAACAGTATCATTTCAATAGAAATAATGAATTACATTTGTCATTGTTGCGTGCGTGTGATGTGTGTATGCCCACAGGAGATACTCCCCCTGTCAGCGTTTGAGGTTATTCGAGGGGAGATGTTTTTAATACCCCGGTGATATTTGTTAATAATAGTTTGAACGAGTGGAACTATCACTACCAAAGTAAAATAATAATAATAATAATAATAAAAGTATGTTTCAAGGATATTTGAACGCTCACAAGGAAACAGTACTATACATCATGAAACACGTAGGCCAATTTATTGCGAACCCGATGTGTATGATACTACATATAATAACAAAAGGTCATTTCTTGTTGAATACTTGATTGTGAACAAACTAGTTCCGAGCACTGTTTTAAGTGCTTTTATTTTTTGGGCTGTGTGAAAGCTAAGTAGGGTTGGATTTAGCTTTTTGCCTAGCTCCAATTTTTTCCAGTTATGGCGATTCAAATTCATTCCTCAAACAAAAGGCTTTCTGCCCATCCCCCCCACCCCAGCCCTGACCTCCTAATCCCATTGCATTGTTCTGTAGTCCAATTAAGTGTAGATTCCCCTCTCCCGTGTAGTACCATTATGAAATCACTCAACTGCATTACTGCTGCTTGCAGTGTGACGAAGCAGACCACGGGCAGCAGTTTGGACTATGGCAGATATACTGTACATTAATACATATCCTAACGCTTTTATTGCTCTGTTTGTGTGTGTGTGAGAGAGAGAAAGTGTGTGTGAGTGCGCGTGCGCACGGCACATCGCAACGAGCACTGCCGAAGTGCATGATGCCTCAGTGGCGTGCATACTAGTGTGTGACAACATGCACAATAGGTTGTGAATGTTTTAGAGGAAAGTGCGATTCATGACAGGAGAAGAGAAATCGTGCAATCGAGTCACTCAAAAAGCTATCCAAAGTGGATATAGCACGTCCATCATCAACACTATTAAATAGTGCCAGCCCCAACAATAACCTGGCATGGCAGGTCAAACGTGCTGTTATGTTATTTATACCAGTATCTATTTTTTGAATCGTTAATTTTTAAATAGGCTGATTGTAACATAAGTCTGATCATGACCTTAAAGTAAGTAAGTAAGAATAGCTTAGGTAAAAGGCACTAGTTATGTTTGTTACAATTTGAAAAATTTTATATGTGTTGAATAATATTTACAAAAACATTCCTCTAAAAGTGCAGAATTTATGTGCATGATCCTCCATAATTGTTAATGGCATGCAAAAGTGGATTGAGCCAGCCACTGATTGGGTAAGGCAGCAAACAAACATAATCCTGAAGATTTACTTAAAGTAGGACTAACAACACTACAGGCAGCATTGGAGATGTGTCTTTTAATTGGCCATTGCTGAAGTGGATACTATATTGACATAGACACTTGAAAGAAAAGGCAAATTATCATTATCATTCCAAAATATAAGAATCCTTACTGTCTCTAGAATTTGTCACTAATTCTAAATCGAATCATAGTAGTAGTTAACCTGAAGTCCATTGACATTCTGTGTTCGTAAAAATGTGGAATTTCACAGAGACCCTCATGTGTTTATAGATGGCCAGTACATCCATCCTCAATAGATGCATGAAGCGCTACAGATATACAAATTGTCACATTCTCAACAACACAGGTGAGTGTGTGTGTGGAAGAGAATGAAATCCTTGGCTTAAAAAAAGTAACGGCATTGTTGGCCTTTCTTACGTCAGATTACATTGGTTGGAATGTTGTTATGCTGTTGTAAACACGACATACTATTCATGAATTGAAGGATGCTTGTCGGAATTGTAGCACTGAATTTATTGAACATTCTCTGCTTTAGAATACTCGGTGGCCAACACCAAGTTTCGAGACAAATGAGTAAATAAACATGAAGATAAATTTCATAAATGTCAAATATAAAATTATACTGGAAATTGTGCTGAACTGAAATTGTGTGTGTGTGTGTTGAGAGCTTTGACGTCTTTCAGAAGATCAGGTTTGGCCCAGTATTGAATCTTTATATGAACATGAGCTCAAACTGATAATAGAGTATTTCAAGTCGTGCTTTAGAGTTCATTAAAGCTTTCATTGCCATTCCAACCAACCAACAACCACTTTCCCATGTCATAATGGAGTTCTCTACTAAGTTTGGTTTAAATTAGCCTAGAGCAGTGGTTCTTAACCAAGGGGTTATTAAAACATGGGACATCGCACATTTTTTTAAAATAAAATATGTGTCAATAGAACGACATCTGGCAGTAAAAAAAATCAAAGAATGTTTTATATAACTTAAAATATTTCTATTAAAAATGTCTACAGATAGCAAAATATGAAAGTTACCAACTGATATTAATGGTATTTTACCGTGAAACGTGCATTTGTCTTGCCTTTACAAATTTATAAATCTGTGGCACTGCAGAGGAAACACATGACACCAACAAGTCGTTCATCGTTGATGGAAGGCTGCGTTGTTTTCCCCAAACAGCCACTGATGAGAGTCCAAACTTGCAAAAGCATGAAGTAGGAAAATGCTCTAAAACCATTTTTGAAACTTCTGAAACCAGTTCAGGAATAACTTATCCAAGTCTTCTACAGAGAAATTGAAACTAACCTTTTATGTGAGGAGATATCAGTCAGTTGATCATCGCTTGGCTTTTCTTTTTAGCAGGAGCAAAGGTATTCCTTTTTCTGTGGAATAAACACTCACCTTTTGGACAAGTCACTGAGAGAAGTAGTCCAACAGTTGTTATGTAGTTCATTTACATATATCACTGTGATGCTGGTTGGCGTTTGGATGTTGACGCTACTGTCATCTGTAATTTGTTCAACAAACTCTCATGTAAGGATGGATGATTCAAGTTATTCTTATCTTATCAAAGCAGTTTGACCAGATTTCCATTTACTCCGTTAACGCATTGAATATACCCTGCATAATAATATTTTTATTGTAAGATTTGAGGTTTTCACAGCAGTGAGTATGAAGATTTCCGTCTTCTGGGTTGTTGCACTGTGTAGTCTGGTCGATGGTTACCAACGTTTCAGAGGTCATACTGCCTCGGTCATCAGAGTATGAAGATTTCTGTCTTCTGGGTTGTTGCGCTGTGTAGTATGGTAGAAGTTTACCAAAGTTTCAGAGGTCATACTGCCTCCGTCATCGCCCTGATGACGGAGGCAGTAACATCGACCAGACTACACAGCGCAACAACCCAGAAGACAGAAATCTTCATACTCTGATGACCGAGGCAGTATGACCTCTGAAACGTTGGTAACCATCGACCAGACTACACAGCGCAACAACCCAGAAGACAGAAATCTTAATATTTTTATTCCTCCCCGCAAACTTATTTTGAGCTCATTGAGATAAGAAAATATGTGCCACATTGCTTCATTGTCATGAACGTATGTCATTAATTCAGCTCTTGGCTAAAATACTGTGTAGCCAATTCTTTCCTCTTAATAACCAGTGCAAGAGGAGGGAGGAGGTTTAATCTGAATTCAGTGTTTTTCCTCAATAATGCAGGAAACAAGTGAGACTCCACTGCTAGCCTCTTAATGGCATTTCTTCTTGTAGCTTTATGGGTAGCTATGTGGGTCTTAGCTTGTTCGACAAGTTTTTTCCATTCTGTCCTATCATTCACAATTCTTCTCCATCCCCTCACTCCCATCGTCCTCACATCCTCCTCCACGTCATCTATCCATTGTTTCCTTGGTCTTAATGGCATTTACCACTGTGATGTTTTAATGAAGTACTTTCATTAATTTGGGGACATTACTTAGGTAGTAAGAGAATTTTGCGTATCCTTTTTTAATCTAGCAAAGAGCCCACTTGTCTAACTTGGTAGTTTATTTAACTCTGTAACTGCATACAGACGTACATGTTAACCATTTCACTGAACAAACACGTCAAAAAGACGTTGACCCGTTGTGTGACCACGCAGTACCTTGCAGCAAAAGAAAACATACATTTTTCCACGGATCCTTCTGAAATATATCTGACAAAAGCTATAAACTGCACTAGATTCAGAATCTCAGTGGATTCACTAAACTCGATTACAACATACATGCTTTTATTTGGATTATGTATCAGCTGTTCAGTAATTAATTTCAAAATAATTTCATTTGAAAATGGAATACTTTTTAGTTGTTTTTTAGCTTTCACCACATAAATTGGTGCAGGAGTAAAATCTGCATGGTTTTGAACAGTACTGTACAATTTACATTTTTGTAAATTTTTAATGATACATGATGAAACACTTCAAGTAAATTCTTATTAATGTTACAAATATTACAGATCACATTTTTTTAGTGTAATCGACAGGGCTATCTTTTAAATCGAAGGTTTTGTTTCCAAACGCCACACAAACTCTGAAGACCTCACACTCATAGAAGACAGAACTGTATACAGCAGATTTGCAGTCTTTTATCTCTAAACATAAATCCACATTGCAAGTAGCTTTCATTGTACTTCATGTTTTCATTTTATTTTCTTCATTCTGCGTCTGGGAAACTGAAGGGGCACTTCTTTCCAAATACTTGTCGATCATGGGTATAAAAATGTTTTAAAATGTAGAAATGGACAGCTCAAGACAAAATGACACAAAGCTGTCAGTGGGATGTGGAACGTACTCGGGTCACGTCTCGGCCGAAGTCAAGTATACACTTGTCTACGCTGGTGCACTTCAGTGATGTGTCACGGTGTTCACTGGCTTGTCTTATCTCATTTCCACCCTCTTCTGACATGCCAGCTCAGATGGTACGCGCACAACGTGTTTTACTGAAGAGGGTCATGGACAATTGCAAAAGTTTTCACTTAAGAAAATGGGTCATCAGAGATGGAAGGTTGAGAAACACTGGCCTAGAGTAATAGAAATTATTAGTAGAGAATACTCCCATAAACAAATATGGTGACAAAACTAGCAAAAACTACATATCTTATTCAGCAAGCAAATTTGACGAATCAGAAAAATGTGAAGTTATGACAATGGTAATGAGTGTGTAATGAAATGCTCTTGATTATTTATATAGAGCTATCTTAAACTTCAGATTTATCATGTTGATACTTTTAATGAATATTTTAAAAATATGTTTGCAGTTAATTTTAAATCAGTGGATCCCAAACAGAGTTCAGTAAACTGAAATTGCAGTTATTCTGAACAGATAATTGAAAGTGATCGTGTGTTGTTAAATCGTTGATTCGTGCGCTGATCTCTGTATAAGGTGGGAACCACTCTTTTAAAATTCCAGAAGATGATACAGAAGTGTTTGGTAGATATTTGCCTTATACTGGCTCATTATTTTGCGTCATTGGCTTACATGGTCTGGGCAGCTTTGTATGTACAGCAAAGCTGTATCCACAGGTGCTGATTGTTCAAGATTAATACAGTTACTTCAGATTCGTGCCATATTGAAGTCCGTAATATCTAAAAAGAAATCCCTGTCTAGTCCTTTTGCTGTATTAGGCGTTGGCGTACAGAATCGAAAATGAAGCTGTAATGCAAGTCACATCGACATTAATTGAATTTTTATTAATGAAATGGTTTAAATGCAATCCTTACTAATAATATTTGTATCAACAATAATGATGTTCTAAGTACAACAGTGTGGTATACTTACATATCGAAGTTCCCCATTGTTCTCATGTAGTACACAAAGCTTTGCCGTTGATCTGGCTTAGCAAGTACTGAAACAAGCTCACAAGAATGGGGATGTGTCAAGAACATGGCAGAGCAATAACAGCAGTGAATCTGCATCTTAGCTATCAGAAATTACCATTATTCTGATGTTTTACTAATGTTTCTTTGTTTTGCAGTAAAATTTTACTTCTCAGTAGTTCACTTGTAACATGTAGAAGCCCTTAACCTTCTCATAAATATGTTTCAGCCAGAAAGATGTATCTTGTAGGAAGGCCATGTTCGTGAATATGTTTGGAGAAAACATGCTGTTGAATAATTGTAAAAACTGTAAAGCATTCTGCCTCCAGACATTACTCATTAAGACCAAGTTGACTTTACATTGTTTGATGGACATGCTATAACCGCTAATTTTAAATCTGTCAAAGTAGCAAGAAAGTAAAAAAGCAACGATAATTCTACAGTGCTGAAGATTCTTCTCTCAAATCATACATTGCCTTTTGAAGGATTTAGCTCGAGGTAAGACGTGCTGAAGTGATTTCCATTCAGCTATTCATTTTAGCCAGCCAAGCCAGAGAAAAATCCAGGCAGTATTGTAATATAAATAATCTAAATAATAGCCCAAAAGTAGGAGTAGCATGCCATCTAGAGCCAGTGGATAAAACCTTCAGTTTATTATTACCAAAAATGATAATATTAATAATAATCTGTATAATACAAAGTGACATACAGAGTAAATTAAAATATTTACACAAACAACGTCTGAAACTTTGTGAGGCATTATGGAGTATTTCATTCTTATACAATATGAGTCAATTAACTACACTCGTCTGAACGATCATTTTTATATCCACTTCTTTGTATTGCATCATGTACATAAGTGTAAATATGACACCATTGTTTGTTTTACACCTGATAATGTTTATTGTTGACAATTTTAAAAAGTACATAAAGGGTTATTTTACTTTGTTGAGTGGATTATAAAAATCTGAAAAATTCTACTGATGTCATATGTCCCATATTTTGTAGCAGATGACAGACGTTTCAAAAGTACATTCTAATATGATTATAATAATAACAATTATTATTGTCATCAACAAACTGACAATGCAGCTGTGTTATTTGGTTTAGCATGTCACAATGTTAAACTTCTTTCGGATTTGAGGAACAGACTCTGGTTCTAGATTTTCCTCTAGATTGCTTTTTGTCTTGGCTTTGTTTCTTCACTTACAAGTTATAAGTATTGTTCTTGGCTACGTGCCAAGCAAAAACTTGCTTTGACATTTGGGACTTAGCCCACTCTATGCCATAACTGTTTTAACTGCAGTTCAAACATTTAGAAGTGTACTGACACAGCATTATTAAAATCAATCTTAATACTTCTACGTCCTGTATAACAATCCAAATTTATAACAGAATGTTTGTTTACTGCCAACATTATTCACTGTGTGAGAAAGGGCCAAAGGCTGAAATCAGTTGAATGCATAGGAGTTAATGATAATAAAATTGTTCTCATGAATCATTCTGTATGAATGTTTCAAAGATTGGACTTAACTTTAGTCATTGTTAACTTTGGAACCAATTGAGTTTCTCCTTCCATGTTTTCCAAGTGGAGATGTTTGAAGAATAAGTGATTTTTTAGTAGGTGATGTGTTTGAATGTACAGATTACTGTGGCAGACAATAGCCATCCACCTCTTTGTTAGCTCTCTCTTTCTGTCTCTCTCTCTCTCACCGTATTCTCCTCCTGCAGATAGTCCAAAAAGACCCTTCAAAGAATGAATCCATCCTATTTTTGCCATTCACTCAGCCATCTAGAACGTAGCCTCTCCCCTTCCTGATTACCACATCAACCACAGATTCTGTCCAAGTGATCCTTGCGTCAGGAGAAATCAAACCGCCCGCTGCCACTCTTCATCTGCCACGGTTGATATGCACCGTGGGCCGAAGTGTGTTCTTTTTTTCAATGCCAATAAAACTTTTAAAATGATCATGACTGTGTGAGTCATTGTTACTTTCATAGGTCATAAGTAGCAACAACAATGCCCACATGGAAAGTCCTCCAATAACTTTTCCTTTATTTTCACTTGTTTCTTTGTTTTACAGAGTCAGTAGGGATTCTTTATTGTTTGAAACTGATTGTATTTATAAATTCCTTGGCTGTGCTGTATGGTGCATCTCCTGCCATATAAATACATCTGTGTTGTACCCCTTGTGTTATGGGTCAAATGGGCAATAAAATTAAGTGAATGCCATTACCCATGCATCTTACACATTGTTAAAATAAGCAATTTTCAAATAAAACATTCAATGACTGATGTCATTTATTTTAACAGTTCTTCCTAGTGTGAGCATTTGTTCGCTGTGAATCGCTCTGGACACTATTTGTCACAAGGTAAGTATAAAACACATGAGTTACATAATTCAGTGAACCTCAATTGTTTTAAAATAAAAAAGGGCCATGACAGTTGTATGTATCAGGTTGCAAGTCTTTATGAGTACTATTACTGACATCATGAAATGTCATTACCAGTTCTTAGAGTAAAGTGAAGTTTCGACTCTGCATGTTGTTAACAAACAACAAAATAACTCGTATACTGATACTTGGCTTTGCTATTTTCCCAAACTAAACACACCTGTCCCTCGATTTATAAATTTTTACTACAATTTCCTTTATGGTTCTTGAAAGTGAACTTTAAAGTGTGCAGATATAGCCTCCAAGATGCTTCAACGCAAAGAACAAAATGTTATCTCTGAAGCAGGTTTTACCAACAAACGTTGCCAAGGCCAATTGCAATGGGGGGTGAAGTCAACACACTGAAACTCGAAGCACTTGAAATGGCAAACAATTGGGGAGCCAGCAGTATAATTTTGCCTCAGTTAAAGCCCTGTAGAACAGAAAAACGTTCACACTACTTCCTTTCAGATCTAGAAAATAGTTTCAAAAGTATTGTTTTCATCCACTATGGACAAATTACTTCGGCAACCAAAAAGCCACTTCAAAACCAATCAATGAAGTAAACATTGTCAAACCTATGACTCCTCAAGCACTTATTTCAGTGAATGATGAGGAGAAAAGCTGGTGCAGGTGTACCCAGAACTTTCTTAAAATTTTCCAGGACATTTATCATCCCACAGGTTTTGTGTGAAACTTAAGTTCGTGCAAGATCTTGCCAAGTTCGTTCTGATCACAAATCACATTTCATCTGGATTCCCTCCTTCATTTTTCATCCTGACTATTCATGTAACTATAGGATTGGGTGAAAGTTATAAAAAATTGATTATTGTGCCATCACAAAAGCAGGTGACCTGCTGCATAAGAATGCATTTTTGGTTGTATCAAAATCGCACAACAGTATAGTGACTGGACGACTGGGATTCGATCCCTGATGGGGGCAGAAGATCTTTCCTCTATCCTTTGCATCCAGACTGCCTGTGCGGCCCACCCAGCCTCATATCCAATGGGTACCATTGTTCTTTCCGGGGGTAAAGCGCGGCCGGGGCGTGAAGCTAACCACTCACCCTTATCTAGTGCCGAGGTTAAGAATGAGTAGGTGCTGCACGACTTCTCTCCCGAAGTGCCAATATGAAATTTAGGTCAGTATGAGAAGAGATGAAATCTGCAATACATGCTGCCACTTGGAAGTTAAAACTCTGCCCATACGTTTTGTAGTTTCATCTATAGGGACAACTCATTACAGCATTGTCAATTAAGTAATTGAAATTTCTTTTGGTTTCAGGGATTTTGTATTATATAAGAAAACCTTCTGGACTATTAAAATCATACACAGAGAATCCACATTCGACAGTTAATATCTGTGCGCCAAACGCTATTATTCTTAACCACTTCTCCGGTTCCATTGTTTCTCCAAAACTTGTAAATCTGCATTGAACTAGGTCTCTGCTGGCGACATAGTACTCCATCATGAATATATTGCGGTGCCATCTATCCACAGATAGAGTCAACTACTACAGAATGGCGTGGTACATGCAGCCATTGCCGGAAACGCATTCGGTGAAAACGTTCACTAGCTAACTGTCAATACCCTTCTCATTCCGTACTCGGCCGCAAATACTTTTACTACAGATGAATTCGATACTTTGTCCATACACACAGCAGGGGCAAAAGTACAAAAATCGTTCCTAAGATCCACTTCATTTCAGCAAAGGAACTACTATTTTGTCAGTTTTAAAGGGTACTGACGATAGTGTGTTACAATCGGGATCACTAAATTCTTGGACTATGTCCATCGTCGGTGTATTTAAAAAGAACACTACGTTTCGGAACCTGAATCTGCTTCCGTCTGCAGGTTAATGAGGTGAGAGGGGCACCTACTCAGTTGGGTCCGATAGAAAGAACTAACCTCAATCATTGGACCCAACTGAGTTGGTGCCCATTCCGTTTTTTAACCTGAGGACAGAAACAGATACAGCTTCCCGAAACGCAGTGTTCTTTTTACAAACACGGACGATGGACATTGTCCAAGAATTAAGTGATCCCGATTTACTACATTAATATCCATGAAATATTGTAGCATTTCAGTAGTTAGTGGTGTTGCCAAGGTAATCTCTTTCTCCATTTAATGCTAATCAGTACAGAAAAACTTCGCATACCCTTCATTTGCTCTGAGAACGGGAAAAGTTCTTGTCTGGTAGTAGGATTTCAAACCCGACGTATAGTAGTATATTTCCTAATGGTACATAGATGGTAGCATATACGTAGATGGCAGCACTAACGTTTCCAATGAATAATGTATGATGACCTTCGCATGACTCTGTGTTGCCGAGGCGGAAATAATCAATAAGAACGGATAGTGCGTATGAATACATTATGTTGCATAGCATTTAGTTTTCTGTAATATTATACATAATTAAAGTAGTCAGGCACTACGAAATACTGCCGTACAGTAAATATTTTGCACTACTCACATATCTTTGGTTTTAACTATAATGTTTTGGTTATAAATGTTTGTGATTATATTGCGCGGAAGGAACGTCGGTGTATAGGTTGTTGTGGCCGGAACGAAGGCGAGTGTTTCATATCTTAATGTATATTTTATGTTTTATTTAATTGTGTAAGTGTGTAAAAGAGAATACTAGTTACATTTGTATTTTAACTTTTAATTCCATTTTGTGTTACAGGTCATCGTTGGCAAAGTAAGAACTAAGTCATTATGACCCAGTTTCTTCCACCAAATTTGCTAGCCCTTTTTGCCCCACGCGATCCCGTACCATATCTTCCTCCACCAGATAAATTACCCCATGAAAAGAAAAATCGTGGTTATGTTGGAGTTGGCTGTTTTCTTCAGTATTTTGAGGTAAGTTAGTTCAGTGTACTGTGTTCGAGCACCTTACGAATATTGTATCTACCGCAGGGTTTAATGTGCTTCAGAATATAAATAAAAGGCTCCACCGGACGTCTGGTAATATTGTACACAGTTGCGATTACATCAACAGGACTTTTAAATTCTAGCCTTTTTGCTTATAAATTTCAATAATAATGTCCTGCATTTTAGATCTTGTTACTTTTTTCAGAACTCTGTCATAAAAAACGTCCAAATTTACCTTAGCCTTCACACCCTTTGCCAAGTACACAATTACTGAAGTATGCAATATTATACTTAAATTTGTAATTGTGCTTGTATGAATGTTATTTTCATGTTTCCTGCAGTCTGTTTTTATTTTGCCACACATGTTATTACAGAAGGTGGTGATAACCTGCAATGAAGAGACATTTGTTAACTGGGATTGTTAAAAATTCTTACATCCATTTTGAGATAAATTTATATTAAATTATATAATTCATAAGACGATGGTTTTTTATAAAAAAATAAAGGTTGCACTTTATAATACCATACTTTGTGTAATACCACAGTGGATGTTAATTGCACAAGAGTTGGTGTATTATCTAAATTGAGTTACTTTGCTTTATGTCCGCTGGCTTAAGTTGAGGTGTCCGTTGTTGGTCTACAGTGATCTGTGGTTGCGTTGTCTGTGCCTGTGAACTTCAGGGTTGCGTTACCAAATCCTTTGTTTTTCATGTTAACTGACTGGAATATCTTAAAATTTCCACTAGGATCCAAAGGACACTCCTCCTCCTACCAGGGTGGAAACAAGGGATGAGCGACTAGAACGAAGGAGACGAGAGAGGGCAGAACAGGTTGCATATAAGCTAGAACAGGAGATTGCTGTGTGTAAGTTCAGAATGTGGGCACCCTTAGCAATAAGTTATTAATATTAAATCAGAACTGGAATAATTCACGTAAAAGTGTACATTATGCTCTCCATCACTGATATGTAGAGAGATATTTATCTCTGTATCATCAATTGTAGAGGAAAGTGTATTTTGCAGAAAATTCCATTTTTTATGTATCATTGAGCATACATTTTTTAATATGATGATGTCATCGTAGAATGCAGTGTTTGTCATAAGTGTTAAGAAATATCTTAAAGGAATGTGCATGTTTATTTATCTAATATTGTTTGCTTGTTTTTCCAGGGGATCCTCACAGTATTCCAACTGCTACTGGTGATCCTTTCAAAACATTATTTGTAGCTCGCATTGTAAGTCTTAGAGGTCAACTTTTTTATGTCAGAAGTCAGTTATTTCAAATTTTGGTTGCACATGTGATGTTAATAATATATGCATTTGTGTTTGTTTCAGAATTATGACTCTTCAGAATCTAAATTGCGAAGAGAGTTTGAAGTGTATGGACCAATTAAAAAGGTAGAATTTGTAGTGTTAGTGTATCTAAATCTGTAGCTTCAGTTATCTGTCAGTCATTGTTTTGTATTTCATGCGAAACAATTTCATTGTTAAGCAAATTTCTTGTTACCCATTTAGATTCCCTTATTATATCCCTTGTCTGGTGCAAGGGGTGGGAAATAGGAGATAAAAATGGTTTGGGGGAGGGGGGAGGCAAGCGACAGTCTGACGACTGCGAAGCAGTGCCAAAATCGCAAAATTTTGATTGAAATTGACCGATGAGTCAGAGGTACTTACTGCCTCTATGATCGTCAGGGCAGTGACTTATCGCAGCATTCCAGAAGACAACCATCTTCACTCTAGCTGCTGTGAGACGCTGAAATCTCGTGGAAAAGACTTTGTCGTGAGACATGGCACCAAAATAGTATATAATGAATGCATGACTTTACTGTTGTTCCCCTAGACCAGTGGTATTCAACCTTTTTTGTTCGCGTACCCCCAGATATAATGAGCCGGGATAGCTCAGTCAGTATAGTGACTAGCTATGGGCTGGATGGCCGGGGTTTGATCCCCGACGGGGGCAGAGGATTTTTCCTCTAGCCTCTGCTTCCAGACCGGCTCTGGGGCCCACCCAGCCTCCTCTACAATGGGTACCGGGGTCCTTTCCCGGGGGTAAAGTCGGCCGGGGCGTGATGCTGACCACTCACCCCCATCTAGTGCCGAGGTCAAGGAAGGGAGGAGCTATACCTCCTCTCACCCCATGCGCCTATATGGCGTATAGCGGAATAAACTTTACTTTACCCCCAGATATAATTTTTCTTCAACTTTGTACCCCCAAAGTTGTTGGTGTATAATTCAAGTTATACATAGTATATAATCTACATCTAAAATAAATTAAATAAATTACATTACTGATTATTCAGTGTTTATCATAAAATAATTTTTTTTTTTTTAAATTTCATGTACACCCTGAGATGTCTTCGCGTACCCCAGGTTGAATACCACTGCCCTGCCTGTGCTTTATATAGGCAGCGTACTAAGAACTGATGATTTTAGCGCTTTGTTGCCAATGGGAGCACAGCTGACAGAGAATGAAAAGAGCACTAGTGACCTTGTTGTGTTTCAGGATGTAATTTTGCATGACGCTGAAAGGATCGGACTCGTTTTTGCCATTATAATTAAATAACTGTGCTGTGGTGGCAGGCATGTATGTGTTGGGTTTTGGCGTGTATGGTTGTGAACCAAAATGGGGTCGTGGAACATTTTATCGAAAACAGAATGACTGTAGAAGTTTTCTTTTATGTGTACGAATATCTGCCTTTCATGAGAAAACTGACATCTGTTATGTTATGGCATGTTTCAGATTGTGGTGACTCACAATACAGTAAATGGCAAGCCACGGGGTTACGCGTTCATCGAGTATGAACATGAGCGGGACATGCACTGTGAGTAAAACTGGACTCCCTTGCTGCTGGGTTGCCCACTCAGATGGCACAGTTAAGAGATCAGAAGATCCAGTTAAGTCAGTCAGTTGACTTGTACATTACGTGTTATTTTACTGTGGATTTAAAATCTAGTCGGCCAAGTGGTAGGACGTGCGTGCTTTTGGATGAGTCGAAGTTGTTCGGGGCAGTATTAGTGTCGAGACCTCGATGCTACTCTGCGCAAGTTAGTTTTGAATGCTATCTTGTTTGTCATAATTTAAATTCTGAGATTCACTGTTCCTATTTTGAATATATGGCAAGGCTCAAAAAAAAGAAGAAAAGAAAACAGACTGTGTGCTTGGTGGGAACAAATGTTGGCCGTGTGTTTCTAATATTCCATCACACTTTTTTTCGTGTCCAGTACACACCATTCAGCATGGTGTGCATTGGTGGTTAGCAGGATTCACGACCCATCAGTACATGGGTTAGACCGAGACCGCGACATTTAACGCTCCTGCTGTGACCCCCTTTTTGCGAGATGATGATGAAAGTGGAGTAATCGTTGGGATGCCATGGAGAAACCGGAGGAAAACTCCGTGATGCCGAGACCACGGCCTTGCCAAACACAAGTTGTAAATATGAGCACCACTGGGAATAGAGCCCGGGACCGCAGTATTACAACCGTGGCGGTTCCTCATTACCTTATGTTGTATCTGCAGTTGTTTGAGTGGTCCAGGAACTTCTGAAAACTTAACTTGGCCATCGGAAGTGGCGTAAATGAATATGGCTCTTCCCGAGTCCATCTTGATCCATGTCCAGTAAGCACTTGTTGCTGTCACAGTCTTTTTATCCTGAGGAGAATGATTTTGGATTGCTTTGTGCACTAATGAGCCAGCATAGTTTGCCAGAGAGAAATATTAATACAGGTTTTTATCTTGTTCTTGGTACAGCATGGCGGGCTGCTGGCAACTAGTGCCCCCCTTTTGTGTGCAAAATCCAAACATTGCTGGCTAAAATAGGTTTGTATGTGTGGTAAGACCCAACATACAAAGAAGTAAAAGAGGTTTAGTATTAGTATCCAGGGTTTTTCAGGTAATTGGGGGGGGGGGGGGTTAACAGTGTTCTCTGTCTCCATTTTTGTAGCTTTGGCACAAAATGTGCAACTACACATTGGTTTGCAAGCTGTGTTGAGGGGTAAGGTAGAGGGCAGATAATAAATATTTAAACCCTTTAATATTCCCAAATCTGAAGTGAAACAAAACATAAATATGACTGATGCAGGAGGGCATGAGCTTTGTATGTTGCAAATGTTACATTTTCTGTTCCACTGACCTAATGAAGAGAGGAAAATCATTTGATTTTTTTTTTAAGAATATATAAATTACAGGAATTGGGTTTCCATTAAATGTGTGGGAGGTGGAGCATAATATATATTTTTAATGCATAACTCTTGTAGTTGAATGACATTACACTTGATTTAATGGTGAGGAAATTCAGACTTCTCTTGCATCAGACAAACTACTGTCTTCTCATTGTGTAACATCTTCTTATTTTTGACAGTGAATCAGTTATGGGCCGTGACTAAACTAGATGAATGTGTGAGAATGCATACTGTTGTGCATATAAAAATTTAGCAGGGCTGCCTACAGTTGTGTTCACTCCCTTTAATAAGATTCATTTAGTTCTTGTCCAGTTTTGGCATTCATACCGTCATGTTTTTGGAATTTCCCTACTGCATTGGTTCTCAAACTTCTAGTGCTGCAGCACCCTCGAAAAAGGAACTTGGAAACAGTTTGTGTCGTACCGACCTAATTTGACCGGTGGACGTGTTTGCTCGCCACCAGCTGCTTTCTTTTGTTACGCTTTGCATTAAGCCCATTTTGATATTTAATTTTTGTTGCTGCGTATATTGAAGATGCTATTTCACGAAGGTATCTTGATCAGAATGGAGGTAGCTTCTTCACAGCTGTGCTTTAAGTGTGTTCATGCGAGAACAAAAATTTTTGAGAGGAATTTGCGTGTTTATATGAACACCTTGCAGACCTCTGTCTCTTGAAATTTTCATTAATTCTCCATACTGTTTTGTTGATCTTTGCATGAGAGGGAACATAAATGTGTTTTGTAACCTGTGAAAACTTTTGATCACAGGTGGAAAATACTTTTCCGCTGTAACTTAAAGATCTCTTAAATATTTCATTATGTCTGAAAGATCATCTTTTATCTAACTCATATTCATTCAGAAAATAATTCAGTGTTGAAAAACAGTGTCTTGATATTTTTTTCAATGCTTGCCCCCCAAAATTGTTTTGTGCATAAGAAAGTCTCAGTTTTTCATGTGCAGAGATAATTGAGATACCCATGTCTTTGGATGAGAAGTTTAGTTCATATGTTTTTGTATAAATATCCCCTGGGTGCGCTAACCTCTGGATTCACGCAGCTGTGACGAAAGCTTTGAAGGCTTGGTCACTGTTGAATATCAACGTTTCCGAGTGCACCGCGAATACATGAACCGAAATTCTGCCTTATGATAACGTCAATCCTCTGCGTGCACCAGTAGATAAGTAGAACTGCTACCTATTTCATCTTGCACCTCACTGAAAATTCCTAAATTCAGTGGTCTCAGTTTTATAAAATTTATAATTCTCCCAACCTTGTTTGTGCGTTTAAATGTTAATTACTGCAAGAGCTTGGCAGTAAATGATAATGTCGGCTGTTGTAGGGAATGTGACTAATTAATAGAATCCCAGGCTTCCATGGAATGCAGTTTGAGAAACACTGCCGTAGTAAATAGGGCAGCCCAATATTACATTATGTATGAATGCTTGGTGGTATAGTTTAAGATTCTCATATATAAAGGGTGGGTTTGAGCTGATTTGCGCGTGGTTACGTAAGTAAATGGCGCACCAGGTAAATAAAACAAAGGAGGAATCCGTCCATCTGTTCGTTTGGTTCATCTGTTGCGCGAGAAACTCATCTAGAAATACCACCTCACAGATTTGCACTTTTCATGTCCCGTAAGTAAAGATTGGTAGGTATACACGGTACTGGTTATTATGTTCACAACTGCAGTGTGTAGCCTCTTTAATCTTGCATGATATCAAAGGATATGTAACCAGTTTCTCATTAAATATCTCAGTGGGCACACTACTTGAAATGTGAGCTATTGTGAAAGTAAATTGCCCATTCAAATTTTCGTGTGCAATGATGTGGAATTATATCCCTGTTATAAATACGATATTTGTGACCAACTGAATGGAAGAAATATGGGTGGGTATTGCACAGGTAATGATGAAAGTATTATTTGTTATACAAACTAGATTCTAATTCGTATGACTTTTCTGTTTTTCCTTCCATGACGTCTCCTACCATGTCCTCTTGTATTCTAGCTGCCATTACCATCATCCTGTGCAGAAAATGGCAGTTTTCAGGAGTGCCCAGTCAGGAGACTTTTAACCATGGAAGTTAATCACAGAAGGTTACAGTTCTCTTTTGGTTCATTAACTGCTAGCAGTATGTACGTGTATGTGCATGTACACACACACACACGTGCACCTTACCAATCATTCCTTAAATGTGGCTGTTACATGTTTGTTAAATTGTGTTATAAGAACTGATACAGGTAAGGATGGAATGGTAAGATTAAGAGTAGAAGTGTTGTGATTTCTGTTTCTTCTCATCATTACTCACGTATTACAGCTGCCTACAAGCATGCTGATGGTAAGAAGATCGACGGCCGACGTGTGTTGGTAGACGTTGAGAGAGCACGTACTGTTAAAGGCTGGCTTCCAAGACGTCTTGGTAAGTTGACTATAAAATTGCAGAAGCTTCGCATTAGTACAGAAGGTTGCACTATTCCTAAACCTGAATAATAAATCATATATTTTTTTGTGTGTGTTTTAAGGTGGTGGTTTGGGTGGTACTCGACGAGGAGGCCCTGATGTGAACATCAAACATTCGGGACGTGAAGACAATGAACGGGAAAGAGAACGATATAGATTGGAAAGAGAGCGTGAATCTGCCCGTGGTGGTGGCAATCCTGACAGGGATCGTGTAGAGAGAGAGCGGCCTGACAGGGAAAGAAGGCGCACTCGAAGCAGGGAGAGGGAGAGGGTTGATAGAGAGAAGCGCAGGAAATCCAGAAGGTATTACAGCCGTGTGTGTCATAATTTGTAGGCTGTCTAAAGTATTTATATGTGAATTACCTGTATTCAGACATTCATTGTTTGGTCCTCATGTAGTCAGCTGGCAAATTTGTAAATTAATCTGGTTTCTTTTAGTCGTTCGAGGGACAGAAAACGTCGTCGCAGCCGTGAACGTGTTAAGGAGAAGGATCCGGACATTGAAGAAGTTGAACGAGATGATCGTGACCGAGTTCGTGACAGGGATAGGGAGCGCGATCGGGAAAGAGACCGCGAACGTAAGCGAAGGCGTAGCCGTTCCAGAGAAAGAGACAGAGAACGTGAGCGTGGTGACAGAGACCGTAAAAGGGATAGAAGAGACAGAGAACGTGATAGAGGAGAAAGGTATTTGTTGTGACAACATCTCATACATTCTGCTTTAATAGTTGCTTATTTTAGTTACCACATGTAAAAACCTTGATTTTATTTTGTAGGGATGTGAAGGATCGCAGAGATCGTGAGTTTGAGCGTTCAGAAGAGAAAGAAATCAGAATCAAGCAAGAACCACCAGATGGTAAGTTATTTTTCTGTCACCACCAGCCATGTCACTGTTGTGTGTGTATCCTGCCCCAAATATCATGTTCACTTTTGTGCAGATCGCTTTCGGAATCATCTGCCTACCTTGTTGTTCCAAGTCAAATGAACACGGATCAAAATGACAAGTTTGAAGACCAAGAAAATATAACTGTGTTGATATATTGGTGTAATATACGTGTCAAATCTTACAATGGGCCTATTGGGTTAATTCTCCATGGTGATATTATTACCTGGTCAGACATGCATTAGACACCCTGTCCATGCCAAGGTCATTGGCCTCTGATGGCTCTGGCACCATTTTTAAAGGTCCAGAGTCAAAGGAGAATGCACCAGAATTATTCTGTGCGTACATTTCATAGCTTTTTTTCTAAACATCTGTGGCGACAGTATTGTGTTCCTGATTTCTTTATTTTGGACTTAATTATTCTCGGAATACACTAAATTTGTGTTTTGAATTGTGAATCGAGGAAAACTTTGTCATGCAGGTTGCTGTGATAGTTTCTTGTTTGTTGTTTCTATGGACTGCAGGTCTGTGAACTTTCCACGGGTGCATTAATGTCTAGTACTTTTGTGTGATCGTAGTAACATGGTCGTTTGTCACGCCATACTCTAAAATGTTTTGTTACAGATTATCCTGATTATGCTGCAACAAATTATGAGGAGGGAAATTATGATGATACCACCGTTAAGTACGAACGAGATGATGACAGATACCAGGAGGGAGAGGAGGAAAGTGAAACTAATGGAAGAAATTACAATAATGAATATGAAGGAGAGGATTATTGAGGATGCAGGCCTTTTAAATGAGATTTCTTTAATTTGTGGAGATTGATACATTCTGCTGTGTAGGTACCTCACTGTATTGTGTTCTTTCCCGAGATGATGTTTTACAACTGACTTTAATCCAATAAGGAACAAAGAAATATAGTTTTCCCATTTAGTGGTACAGATTCATATTTCTTGTTAACATTCTTCTCATCTAGACACGTTTATGTGGGAAGTGGTAATGATATGTCATGTACATTAATGAATGTAAATAGTTTTTCCGTTAGTTCTTTCTATTTGCTTACATTGTACTGACTGCATTAAAAGGTGCTTACTGCTAGTGTCGCGTACATATACAAATTTTTAAAATGTGTCATTAAGTAAATCAGTGAAATTGGCATTGACAGTGTTACATATTTCAATAAGTAAAGTTTCTGTAACTATATTTACTAACAGAAAGTTTGTACAAGTATGTGAGAAATGGTACTTCTCAAATGCCAGACACGTCGTTTTTGTAAAACTGATTTTCAGGTGGAATGGTGGTAAATCTAAATCACCATTACAGTCTGAAACGACATAATAAAGGTAAAGCTGTCACTGTGCTTTACTAAGGATCCTGCGATGCAGATATATGGAGGAGTGAAGCTCTAGCTCGGCACTGGTAGGAGGTGAATGGTCAGCCTCATGTCATTACCTTGTCTCTGAGGAAAAACTGTGGGTAGGAGGCTGGGTGACACTGGAGCCAGTCTCGACAGTGTGGTGGGGGTGAAGAGAAAACTGCCTTGTCAGGAATTGAACCCAGGTCATGCAGCCCATAGTAAAATTGTACAAAATTAGTGTGACTCCAGGCACCTATAGTAATCACTGGTGCCATTCACATGGGTCAAATCCTGGCAACATACCAGAATTGTTATGCTGTGCTTACATTTCCTGATTTCTTCTAATTCTAACCCATTTTTTAGGGAAAGGGATGTAGACTTGTGAGGTCACCATGCTGTGTGTGTGCATCCAGTCCTTTCAACTTCTGAAGTAAATTATCATTTTTCATTACCATGAAATGCAGAAATGTATCAATGCAAAGACACTTGGTTTCCAGCATTAGCACACCATTTTTGATGGACAGATCGTTGCCCTTCTATCAAGGACGGAGCCATGCAAGCCCAATCTTTGAGCTGCCTTTCATCCGACCTGGTTGGTATGTGCCGCCTAGGTCAGCTGTTTATCAAGGGTCATCCACACATCTTTAAAATATCTAACGGCAATCATTTATCACTAGATTAATATGAATTGAGTATTCAAATTGGCAACAATGAGCCATTTGTAACTTCTACATGCCCTTTCCAGCAAATTAGGTAACAAGTAATTGAACCATTTGTTCTTGCGGGTCATTTGAATCCAGACTTTTATTACTGCATTTTCTATAGGAAGACCTTCATCTTCAGACCAAATTAAATATATGTCTGCAAATCGATGGGTCAATATTTGAATTAGTGCTGTGGAAATTGGTCGTGGAGGTCCACATGCCTGGTCCCCTTATCACTTGTTGAGATGCATGTATGAAATGGTGCATCAGGAGAATTTGCAGGTATCAAATGAACTCTTTCGGCACATAAAAGACGGTGCTGCTGCCATGTAGAATAACTGCGAAGAAACGGAATGCCATCGGCCGATCCACCGTTATTGCGTGCGTGTAATTCCCATTTCATGCTGGAGAGGGCGGTAGGAAAAAAGACTAGTGAATCACAGACACTTTCAACTTGCATCGAAGTTCGATATCGATCGCTTACGATTTTTCCTCAATAGACGTATGGAATATCTGTGAATGGGAAGTACAGTAAAGTATTCGTGGCAGCTGATTGAATGGTGGCTGTGTGATGTGAGTATTTAAATATTGTTTCTCTAGGTTTACTTTCTTCAAAATCGCTGGAAAAGAGATGAGGATATAGATAAAATAATGGCGAAGTGGCCGCTCAATCTGAGGCGTGGGCTTTGGTCACTGGGACCGTGGGTTCGAATCCATCTCAAGCCATGAATGTCCGTGTTTTTCTGTGTTGTGCTGTCCTGTGTACAGGTAAGAGGCCTTGCGACGGGCCGAACCCTCATCCAAGGAGTCCTACCAAAATGTCTCTTAGATCAAGGCAATTGAAGAACGGGTCGTTCCCAGTATGGCGAAAAGTGAAGAACTGTGGAGCAATAGTGAAGGTGATGCTTTGAATAAATTGGCTGGTTAGAAGGGATAAGAAACAATAACAGTCAGCCCAAGTTAGCGTTCAATTCCATTAGCTTCACAGACCGTGGCACGCCCCGCGTTCATTCAAGGACACTTAAATTCCACACCAACAGCTGAGCGTTGATTAAATCGCATTTGGAACCAACTCAAGCTATTACAATATTTTCCAAACGCAATCTTTGGGAAGCAAAGCTATGGATGTTGTGTGACACAGTATTCCATTACTGGTGTTTTCTGCAAACTGCCTAGGCTCAAGAAGTCGGGGCTGAAATACAATGATCTGAAGATATCTGGGCTGTTGCGCTGTGTAGTCTGGTCGATGTTTACCATGAATCGCCCTGATGACGGAGGCAGTATGACCTCTGAAACGTTGGTAAACATCGACCGGACTACACAGCGCAACAACCCGGAAGACAGAAAGCTTCATACTCACCGATGTGAAAACATCAAATCTTACACAATGATTTGGTTTTGTATACGGTTGTTAAAAATCAGAAATTACCTGTCAGAAAGTTCCCTCATTTTTATGGATAAAATTTTTGCAAGGTGCACCTTTGGCTACAGCCGTGCACAAATTGGGCACATTTTTTGAGGAATAGATTTAAAATTGACTAGAAAAAAATCTGTTGCATTTGGTCATGCAGAAGATGGTTTGGGATACCAAAGAAAATAGCCAGGGAGAAAGGAGAAGGGGTTTTGTGAGTCCAACAAGAGGAGAAAACGTGATAAATGGAAGAAATATAAAAAACTATATGTGCTAAGTGCAGCAAGGGACTTCATGGACAGCACTTAGAGAATAAGTGCAGTAACAAGCCTCTGGAGGATGTATAGTGTTTTTCAAAAGTATGTCTACCACCTAAAACATTGTTATAGAACTATAAGAATTTGCGGTCATGTTCAGAATTAATTGTCCCGTGATGTGTGGACAGTAAACAGTGAAATGTTTTTTTTTTAAAAAATGTTGAACGTGTGTAATTATTCTGCAAGTTTGAAATATTAATCTTTATAGATCTGAAAAAAATTATTTCTTTCGTGTGTGTAAAAATGCATGCAAACACGAACTTCTGTTAGATAAATATGTTCCACGTGGTTTAGTGAAGACACGCGAATTTTTCTTAGACATCTGTTACAAAATTTTTGGTTTGCAGAATACTTTTGTTAGTTTTCGCAATTTAAGCAAAAATGGCATGACATCTCTATCATATACAAGAGCATATCATAAAATGTGTTAAAACATGCTCGTTTGTACGTGGCCAGTGCAGGGAGCCATTTCGAACAACAAGCCACGAAATAATGTTAAATATGAGGAGATTACTACCATTCTCATGTCACTGATTCAGTTTGTTAATGGTAATAATTTCGTGAGATGTCCTGACAGTGGCAAGCTTGAAGTTGACTGCCCTCTGGGGTGTTGTGTCATGCGGTCTGGCATAAGTTCATCTACATTTCGGATATGCGTGCTGCCTACAGCTTCAGGGGCGATTCCTAATGATGGAGGCAGCACGCCACCTCTGAAATATCAGTAAACCATTACCAGACTACACGCCGCAACTTTAAACAAAACAGTCGTTATCAAAATCATTTAAATTTAATCTGCTTGTTTCTTTGCTTATCCGTGCTTTCCATCCATCATAATTACGCAGCGGTTCAGGTTTCAGCCCAGCTGATGTAACATGAAGATCGACGGACGTTTCGTGGGTAGGATCACTCACTGTCTTTCTCGTTCGTAAATCGTAACAAGTGGGAGTAAAAATCGGTTTTAACTAATAATGGACAAAGTAACATATTTGTGTGGAAGAGATTTTTTAAGAAATACAACAACTTGATATAATAGACCCGTAAAAATTAATAATAGTATGAAATACGATTTGAAGTGTTAGATACGTTAATCACTTCACCAGATACAGTAGCATCAGTGTAAAAAGACACCATGTCTTTCTCGGGCCTTGGTTGAATTGAGTTTCTTTAAGATATGTTGTTCTGCCACCAAATTTGTCTTTTCTTTAGCTGCTCGAGTTTTCCCGCACTCATTACATGAAATACTTGGGTTATTATAGTAGAGAATTTTTCTAGAGTTTTAATTGGAGCACAACAGCGCTTTGGTGGGAAAATGCAGATACCTCACCTTTTCTTTGCCAACATCCACAAACTAAGAAAGTACAATTTAATACCAGGCCAATTTTGCCCTAGTCGAAAGGCGGCAGGATGAAGCGATAGCCACCGCGTGGTGACGTGAAAACGTGGTTGGACCGTAGC
This sequence comes from Zootermopsis nevadensis, assembly GCF_977971745.1. Classification (NCBI taxonomy): domain Eukaryota; kingdom Metazoa; phylum Arthropoda; class Insecta; order Blattodea; family Termopsidae; genus Zootermopsis; species Zootermopsis nevadensis. Next base: position 6,443,021 of record NW_028259145.1, read on the forward strand.
CAATTTTAAAACAAGCTCGAGAGTCAGCCCCTTCAAAACATGAGGCTGACACAATGACCTGACTTGCTTAAACTTGAAAGTATGTCACAGGAAATTTGTTGGTATGCCTACAAGTTTAAGCTAAGGCCAAAATAAGAAATATGAAATAACGCATCCATTTCTGGATAGACACCATCAAACAATACGTTTCATCCAAGAAACCTTTTGGACACGAATCATTGACATCTATATAAATTATTTTAGAGAGGCCGCCAAAGTACACCGACCCAGGATATCATTTGCTTCGTGTACCAGACACTAGATGGTTCTTCGTCTGCCACATCAGCAACACGATTAACTAGGGCTCAGTTGGAGCATGGTTGAGTGAAACAAATATTATTTTTTTGTTTGTCGTGCTTTAAATCTTACGTTGAACTACGGAGTGCCTTTTAATTTATTTCGTACTCCATATAAAATCCTTTGCTCCTGAACGGAAGGTAAGACGCGAGTGACGTCACGTGACCACGATCTTTTTAGCACATTGCATGGATCCAGCAGTATGAGTGCACCACAGCCAAAACCAAATCGATGGATTGTTAAACAGGTATACCCGTTTAATATTACTAAATTGTGTTTAGAAATGATCCATACACATGTTAACATTTTAGCAATTTTAGCCTGTTGTATTAATGATTAATGATTTTTAAGAAGCAGACGATTCTGCCCTGTTGGCAGCTGCATGGGCAAATTCACATATGGTCATCATGCATATATAAAAGACAAATTAATTTACGTCTCTTTTATAGGTCCTGTCCGGGGACTCCGTTATCATCAGAGCACAACCAAAAGGGGGTCCACCACCAGAAAAGCCACTTGGCCTCTCCAATATCATTGCACCCAAGTTGGGTCGTCGTGCTGTTAACAAGTAATCTGTTTTACTTTGTTATCTATTTGTTAAGAGGCCATACAGATATATTTTAGATATGAATCCGTAAATTTTACCGACTTGTAATATTGATGATTGTTTTAACAGTGTTGAGGAAACAAGAGATGAACCATATGCATGGGAAGCACGAGAGTTCTTGCGTAAGAAATTAATTGGTGAAGAGGTTTGGTATACTTCAGAAAAACCTCCCAATGCAACTCGAGAATATGGCTGCATCTACCTGGGCAAGGGTAATTAGAAACAGCTGATATTACTGCATAATTTGTATGTTTACAGATTGAAGTCATTTTAGATTCAAGTTGCATCTCATGATTTTGTTAATTTGCTTTAGACATGGCTACTGCAGAAAATGTAACGGAGTCTCTGGTATCAGAAGGTTTGGCCAGTGTTCGCCGTGAAGGGGCCCGTTCAGGGCCTGAACAGCAACGCCTTATTGAATTGGAAGAAACAGCTAAAGCAGCTGGTAAGGGAAAGTGGGCTGTTACAGGGAGCCAGGTAATTTTACGCATTATTTCAATATATTCAGTTGTATGATGTTAATTGTGGTTTGTTTGTAGAGTGTGCTCTTATAATTAAAATATTTACCTTACAGTAGATGCCACAGAGCAGTTCAATTACTGAATATTTAGAAAATTGCAATTGATTTTGAAACTTTTATTCTGCAAGTTTTATAGTGGAAGAACATAACATTAAAGGGCAAGCATATGAAATAGAATATTGATCATCCACATCATTTCTCTGAGTGTTAAAGTAAACACTAACATAAGGTAAGTCTGTACTAACCAAGCCAAAGCATACGTAATGTACTCTGATGTTGTAAGTGATACCAGAGTTCATAAATTGAACATGTACTTCAGCAAGTTCCACACTTTGTCATGATCATCAACACGAACTAAACCAACCATACCTGAACTAAATTATGTAACCTTTTTTGTCCAGTTTGCCATGTATCGTAGTAGCATGTCACCAAATGGTTAAACCGTAGAGTTGAAGTCAGCCAGCAGCTTCATAGTATTATGGATTAAATCCGCTCATGCTGGATACAAAACTATTCGGTGTAGGTGTGAAAGTTGGTAACTCTTGTCAAAGGAAGTCAGATTGAAGATTTTTGTGATCAGGGAAAATTTATTTTAACATAAGAAGGATGAAGTGTGAAGAGGCTGGAAAAATTTGCGTAGTGGGAAACTTCATAATTTGTAGTATGATCAAAGAAAGGGTGAGATGGGCAGAGAATGTGGTGTGAATGGGGAAGTGAGAAGTGCATACAGAATTATGGTGGTAAATCTTGACGGGAGGAAACCACTCAAAAGGCAGTGTAGATGGGAAAATAATAATATTAAAATGGATGTTAGGGAATAATGCGGGAAGATGTGGGCTGTGAACTTTTGTGTTCTGTAAGAGGCAGGGAATTTTTTCACCTGCTGAGATTACTGTCTGTATCTCAAGATGGATTCTGCTCGAAGATTTAGTAAGTTTCCAGATTTAATCAAGATTTATGTTCAACTTGTGTGTGGGGTTCAAAGTTTTAGTTTAATTATTTTAAAATGGTTATTCTGTGAAATATGAAGGTACTAGTATTTTAAAATTTAATAGACAATTAATGATTATGTGGTTATCTATGAACTTTGAAAACCTAGCAAGAAAATTTCCATTATTTCTCTTCCAATTATTTATTTTAAACCGTCTTATCACAATATTTAAAATTTCTTATAATTAAGATAATAAAATATCATTGATGTTCCATATCGATTGATCGATTTACATTTTGGAACATCCTTTACACAACATGTTTCAGTTTTTATAAAACCATCTTCAGGTGTAAAATATTTACGAACTTAAAACTCAAATATGATTCCATTTGGTGATGTTTCATGCCATTTGTTTTTCAATTTTGGGCGAGGTGTTGTCTTTTCTTAATTTTATCAGATGTACATATCGGTCTTAGATGTAGGAGTGATTGTTCCGATATGTCCAGAAGTACTACTGTCATCGTATAGGTGTGGGTCAATACCTCAATATTTCTCTTCTTCATACTTTCATGGCACCAGTATAAAAAGTTTATGTTCTCATGAAGTTCACAATAGCTGTTCTAACATTTGCTTGGATGTTCTGAAAAAGAAAACTCGTCGTATTTTCCCGTTCGTTACTCCTTTAAATGTAATTTGAGGAATTGTTATATAAAGTTAAAGATTGAAGCTTTTAGTAGTAGGTGTGGTAGTAATAGTAATATCAACAGCGGTATTAGCGGTGTTAGTATTACAAGTAGTAGCAGTCACAGGCTAATAGTTGCGTCAGCGCCAGCGTAAGTGAGAAACTCCTTTGAAGTCGTGGCATTTGTTGTGTTGTATAGAAGCTGGCCTTTGTGTTTTTGATGTAGTCATAAGATCATATTGCACATTAAATATTTGTTTATTTAACACACGTGTCTTCTTCAGGAACACACACGAGATATCAAATGGACGATAGACAATCCACGCAATTTTGTGGATAAGTGTGGTGGGAAACCTATAAAAGCTATCATTGAGCATGTGCGAGATGGGTCAACTGTGAGAGCGTTCTTGTTGCCAGACTTTTACCACATCACACTCATGATTTCTGGCATTAAGGTAAGTTTAATTATCACTTGTAATCATAATCTTTACTTTGTTGTCTTGGTACAGAAATAACATTTTTGTTCTCCAGTGCCCAGGATTTAAACTTGATAACGAAGGAAAACCAGACCCAGCTGCAAAGGTGCCTTACGCAGAAGAAGCCAGGTTTTTTGTGGAGTCTCGGCTACTGCAGAGGGATGTTGAGATTCTTTTGGAGTCTGTTAATAACAACAACTTTGTTGGGAGCATTATCCATCCAGTATGTATAACGGTTTGACAAGTATCTATTTATTTAAATTGAGGCAGTAAGGTATACAAACTATAGTTGATAAACTGTAAATTGATGGAAATGTAAGACATAATATTCTTCGTACCTATTTATGATATACAAGAATGTTTTATGTATGAGGTGTGACAGTTAAGTTCCTGTAATGCCTCCATAAAAGATGTTTCTAATTATTTGTACACTGGTGGTTGATGTCACCTTTGAAGTAGTCTCCTTGTGACCCTGTCCACGTAGTGAGTCGGTGTTTCCACAGCTCAGAACATTTTTGGAATGCTCTTCAGGATGGGCATTGCATGACCTTGAATTTGGTGATATTTGAAAATCTGTGTCTTCCAATAGCCAAACGTCACATGGGGCCAAATCTGGTGAATATGGTGGATGTTACAATTTCAGTGTATCCTTACCAGTATTTCCAAATAATGCTGGTTCACTGTTCTACCTTGTTCACCAAATTCCAAAGGAACAGTGCTCTTGTGATTGAAAAACAAATAAGTATCGTCTTCACTTGGGCCTGCGACATGCACGCCTCTTTTGGTAACTTTAAACCTTTTATGCCGCTCCAAAACAATTGAAATTTTCAAAGCATCAACTCCATAAATTTCTGTTAACATCTGCAGAGTTTAACTTGTACTTTTGCCTAACTTTGCACAAAACTTTGTTAATATGTTAAGAAGATTTCTGTCTTCTGGGTTGTTGCTCTGCGTAGTCTGGTCGATGCTAACCAACGTTTTATAGGTCATACTGCCTCCGTCGTCAGGGTGATGAATATGCCAATAGGGTGTGTGGGGCTAGGTTTATAGGAGCCAGACTGTGAATGGAGTAGCCTGCCCCGAGCCAATGGGAGCAGGCATGGGAGTGGACCAATAGGAGTGTGTGAGAGAGGGAGAGAAGGAAAAGAGAGAGGGGGCTCGGGAAGTGCGTCGGGTGGGACATCGGGGCCCTGGAAAGAGCCAAGAAGGTGGTCTGGTTGGTTCTGGCGGTGCACTCTGGATCGCTCTCGGAGTCCTCGAAGAGTGTGAATAAGTGGCTTCCAGGACCGGCTCAGGTGAAGTCAATCTTCCCTGTTGAAGTTATCGGGATGTAATTCGATCTTGATGGCTTCCCTGATTATCCGATCCATGTAGCTGGTTTTTGTGGAGAGGATAGAAGTATCCCCGAGTTGTATGCAGTGCCCCATTAACCTGTCAGTCATTTTTCTGCTTGCACAAAAAAAAAGAACACTTGTGTCACTCTGCCACTGCTTCACTGCTGTTACCTTGATTTGCTTCGGCAACAACCAAGATGCAACCACAGGTATGTTGTAACATGCTGCTGCTTAGTTATGGCTCGCTCGCTGCTTTATGTGACATGCAGGCATTCTAGGCACTTTATTTTCACACATCGTGCTTTGTATGCGTAGGAATTTTTGCGTGGTAAATTATAGGTGAAGGAATATGCATAAAATGATGGTGCAATTTTTTTTATGCTGTGCTCATTTCAGTGGCGGAAGTGTCATAAATAATACTTTATTCTTTGTAAGACATCTTGATAATATGTAAACTTCTTGACCTATTAAACGATACTGCTTTTTCATTACAAAGTCAGTCAGTTAAAGATGTTTAGGCACTAATTGAATGTTTTTGAGAATGAAACAACCCATAATTTATACTGTCTCTCTCTCTCTTCCCTGAAATGGTGGATATGTATAGAGAGTTTTAGAAGCTGATGTACCTGTAAGGCCAGAAGCGCACAAACATGCAATCCTGTTTCCTGGCAAATTAATAATGAATTCAGTAATGGGTTCCAGTATCAAACTTTACTGTTCAACCAGATTAGCTTAGGTGATTAGAAATAAAATATAGGCATTTGTAAAAAAACATGCAAGTGATACTATACTTGTGAATAAGGAACAAACTTGAAACTAGATCTAACTCTTTGAAGACTTTTTTGATGGTTTTCTGGTGGAAGTAGGACCAGGGTGCTATTCTGTTATTTTACCTTTTTCAGTTAAGTGCCTCGTTTTTTTTTTTTGGGAATATGTCATCCATTCCATTTTAGTGTGCTGACACAGTCTGTCTTGTGTACAATCTTCAGATGGTTTTGCTATTCAGGGAAAGTTATAGAAATTAATCATCCTCACAGTCAGGCCCTGATTCAGTAGATATTCTACCAGTTTTAGAGCAGTGGCTGTTGTTTTATCAGTGTCACATGTGATCGAGGAGGAGTCGAGTTTCCGCACAACTCAGATTTTGTTGCCTTGCAAGGGCAGTACTGTTTAAAAGACAGAAGGCCAATGATTCATCACTTTAAATGTTCTGATTTTGTAAATATGATTCCTGAAACTTTTTATTTAGGTGTGAAATTACAGGGAAAATTCTTAAAAGCTTTTTGGTCCTTGAGAATTGAAGGTTTTGTTGGTAGCAAAATGCAAAGAAGTGCAAATTAGTTCTAGTTTGCCTCTTGTTACGTTGTCTTCAAATTAAGGTATGGAAATTACCCCTTTTTGTGGTTAAGCATGATCTCAGGATAGATTTTTAAACAATGCTCACAAGCATAAAGAGGACCAGTAAAACATAAATTCTCCCTCTGTTACAGGTTTCTATTCCCTAATAGTTGACCTACTTGATCATTTATTATTGCCTCGGGATCGCTCAGCATATCTGTTGGTCTCTTCAACAACTTCATCTATGTTCTATGTTGAAAGATGACTTTAAAATATCTGCAATTTCTGTCTCCTGTTTTCCAGGGCCTTGAGATTCAACAAACACTACCTGTTAAATTTTTTGTTGTCCTTTGTAATTGTTTATGTCCTCCCTTACAAAGTCCTGAATAATTTCATCATCTTCAATGTTGCCATCCACAGCATAAAGAAGGGCACAGTCATTCAATTTATTGCCATTATCATACTCTTAATCTGACACTTTCTTTGGATTCTCTGACAAACATTTTCCCACTTCAACATCAAATATAACAGCTCGTCACTTCCTGCTTGAAGCCGTGGCTGTTGTGTGTTTTGTGTTGCGTATTCACAGAACAAAGCGAGATGAACTGTGCAGTAGCCTTGGCAAAGTTTGCTCAGCAGTTATTTCCCTTCAGTCATTTATTTTTAGAATGTACTTTACACATTCGAACATGGGTATTGTCTGGATGTAACCTTTGATGTCCTCTGCACTAAGCATATTCCATTACATGCATCTGCACTTGCCCAAATTCCTCATTACGCTGCATTATGCGCAACTATTTCTACAACAGTGTGGTTACTACATTGTAGTAAAAGTTATAATTCTCTCAAACTTTCCTTTTGTTTTTCCATAGTTACAATACAACTATAACATTATTTGTGCTTAGTCTCGTATATAAAAACAGAGTAATGAATTTCTGTATTCAGACTGTTTAATTATAAGGTAAGCTGATTGCAGTTGTGCTTGGAGCATTCACTTGGTTTACTTTCGTACATAACCGAGGGACAGGTTTCTCTTAATTAGGACATAGGCTGCAATTAAAAGTACTGGGGCCAGACTAAATGAAGTTATCAGTACATTAAATTCACTGTCATTGGGGAACAAATTTTCATTCACTTGTGGATCTGTAATTTGATGTTTCAGTTTTTACTCATTCGTTGTTACTCTGCTGTTTATTGATTTGAACACATTTGATTAGATTATATTTGAAAGGAAAGAGAAAACAGTTTGCTGATTAATATAAAGCTATGGAAAAGGAAAAATTGTAAAATTGGAAGCTGTATGGCTCTCAGTAAAGCTCATTTACTTATTTTACAGAAAGGTAATATTGCAGAAGCCTTGTTGAAGGAAGGATTTGCCCGATGCATTGACTGGTCTATGGCATTCATGAAGAGTGGTGCTGACAAACTTCGAGCAGCTGAAAAATTGGCAAAGGAAGGAAGAATCAGACTATGGAAGGACTACCAAGGAGCTGGTCCTCAGGTTAGAATTGTTAAATTTCAATTAGAAATATAATTTTTTTCATTTGGGATTGTACAAAGCTTGGGCACTTCTGCAATAAAATTGTATGATTTGAGGTTTCCACAGTGGTGAGTATGAAGATGGCTGTTTTCTGGGTTTTAGCACCTTGTAGTCTGGTAGAAGTTTATCTGCATCTCAGAGGTCCTTGCTGCTTCCATCATCACCCTGATGATGGAGGTGGCAAGGAACTCTGAAATGTTGGTTAACTTCTATCAAACTACAAGGCACCGGAACCCAGAAAACAGCCATTGTAATAAAACTAATTTTTCAGAATTCTATCTGTGCAAGTGTTTGTGAATGTGTGTATATGCATAATGTGTTGTGCCCATTATGGAAAGATTTTGCATTTCTGTGGTTCATTGACAATTGTCATTCCAAAAATAATTTTTCTCTTCGATCAGGTTTCAGGCAAGGAGAAAGAATATACAGCAACGGTGGTTGAAGTTGTGAATGGAGATGCTCTCATGGTTAAGGCAGCAGATGGAACAGTCAAGAAAATATTCCTAGCAAGTATCCGACCACCAAGAGAACAGAGGTCAGTGTTTTCACTTGCTAAATTAAAACTTGGTCTTGAAAGACACTGTGGTTTAGAATGATACTATAGGAGTAAGATTACTTAAAGCTTGGTTCGTATGAACAGTTGAATTTCCCCACTGTGGTGTTCATTGGTTTCACCAAAAGACTGTGTCATTGCACCATTTGGTAGTCTAAGTACTCTTGACAATCCATCTCAGAAATTGGATTTATGCTTGTCTTCACGTAATTGCTTATTGTGATACATACAGGGCAAGTCTAAATGATGTTCCCGATTTGAAAGACATGCTACTCACGTTTAATGAAATTCAGATGCACAAAATTGATACCAATGGAAAGAGAAACTCTCCAAGTTTTGTTTCAGTACATCACAGGTGTTCAATGTGAACTCCCTTGATAACTTGGCACACATCCAGCCTGTAGTTGAGTTCCTCCCAGACATGTTGTAGCATATCATGATCGATTGCTGCAATGGCTGATGTGATACGTGCTCGCAGATCAAGCAAGTTCTGTGGTAAGGGTGGCACAAATACTCTATCTTTGACAAACCCCCACAGAAAAAAATCACAGGGCGTCAGGTCCGGTGAACGTGGAAATCCAGGACACAAAAGGCTCCCCTGTCTTCAATGGCAGCCATTTTCTCTCATATCGCCCGTGGCGGCAAACAGTGTTACTACGCAGTCGCGAAGTATACCAACATAAACTTGGAGAGTTTCTCTTTCCATCGGTACCAATTTTGTGCATCTGAATTTCATGTGTTTCAAATCGGGAACATCATTTAGACTTGCCCTGTATATGTGTATGTTATTTTGACTAACAGAAGTCCCCTTTCTTTGCTTGGGTTTTTCCTAAACTATTGAGATTTTATATATTTCTACAGACCATTTTGGTATTATTTACTATTGTAGTGTAACACAGTGAACACCTTTAGTATTAACCCTTTAAAACCCAATGGTAATTATATATGATCCTGGTCTAAACTTTACACGCACAAGTACAGTCCATAATGGGATAGCTTTAATTATTTTGTTTGTACCAGGTCATCAGAAGAGAAGCCCAGTGAACCTCCACCTCCACGTCCAAAGGGTTTCCGTCCTCTGTATGACATTCCTTGGATGTTTGAAGCACGTGAGTTTCTGCGGAAGAAGCTGATTGGCAAGAAGGTGAACGTTGTTGTTGATTACATACAAATCGCTAAGGACAACTTCCCAGAGAAAGTGTGCTGTACAGTCACAATTGGTGGAGTGTGAGTATTTCAGATGAAATCAAGTTATTTAAAAAAGTTTATATATTTTTGCACAACAAAATTATATAATATACAAAATATTCATCTGTCATTTTTAGTGCCGCAATGTCGCCTTCATATTTGGCGTACTTTCCATTACATGCAATTACTGAACTGTAATTTATTATTTAATGGATGCACATAATTACATATTGTAAGAGTCAGTAATTATGCTGTGCGTTCTTGTTCAAATTTTCTTCTACACACTAGTACAATTACAGTGAAACCTCGATGCATCGTTTTCGGCGGGGGTGGGAAATAAAAACGATGAATGCGGGAAAACGATAGATGCGGGAAAGCATTAAAAATTTAAAAAAAACAATGTTTCTCTTTCAAAGTTACTTCTTTTTACCAAAAAAGTCTTTAGTGGACAACTGGTTTGTCGAAACTTTACGTTTTAGACCAAACAGAGCACTTTCCACGTTCAAAGTGTTTTCCTCGTCACGTTCACTAATATTAAGCGCATAAAAGAACGACTTCACTTTCGCCAATGCAGCGTGTGCTTCGGCAAAACTCGGCAAAGCTTCGGGCTCACATTCGTCGTCTCCCTCTTCCTCACCACTCCAACCCCCTTTGCGGACAATAACAGGAAGAATGGAAATACTATTACTGCCGAACTCAACGAAACGTAGCTGTAGAAGACCCTGAACCGCTGGAAACGAGATGAACCAGAAGAATGAAAAGTGCCGCCAGCCTTTCCTTTGTACTTGTAATAAAAGCATTTGTGAAGAAATTCACACTGCACATGCCATCTGGCATCGCTGGAACGAAATATGAGTGCACCATAATTAAAATCGTAAAATTTCTGACAATGAGCACCGCCATTCACTCCAATATCACCCCTGCACCGCTGACCCTCATTCCAAAAGAATGTGCTGGTTGGGCGACATAACAGGTTACCGCTACTGCGTATTCCAAAAACATTGTGCGTCTTTCGGTATTAATTTATCTCAAAACCCAGCATTTTAATTTCTCAGAAACGATCATTGCGGGAAAATTGTGGGCCGGGACTAAGATTTTTGAACGATCGATGCGATAAAACGATAGTTCGAGGAACGATAGAAGCGGGAAAATGTAACATTATTTTATATGGGATGTATTCGGGACCGAACAAAACGGACGATGCATCCGGGAAAACGATAGTTCCGGGAACGATGGATAGAGGTTTCACTGTAATTATTATTCTTCAGTTAATGTTTTGTTTGTTTACAAATTATGCCTGTAGTAATGGTAAATTTCTTCTTTGTCTCATGTGGAAGTACACATAGCATCAGCTCCATAAGCCTCTGTTAACATCTGCACAGTTTTGCATGTGCCTTGCCTAACTTTGCACAAATCTTGATGTTAATGCATTGCTCCAGCATCTTTTTGCCTGGAAGAAACAAACTTGTGTAACTGCCACTGCTTCACTATTACCGCCTTATTTGCTTCACCAACAAAAGACACGACCACAGGCACATGACACGTCGCTACTTCCTTATTTTTCGCTTGCTACTCGGTGTGACGTATATGCGGGCATTCTGGGAACTCAGTTGTCATTCCTCATAGTGCTGCAAACTCACTCGGTAGACTGTAGTGTAGTGTAGAGATTTCAGGTTCTCATAGCATTGAAGATGTTGGACTTGCAGAGAAATACCAACATTTTAAAAAAACATTAGCCGCATCTCAGGTTTAATATATGAAGGTGGAGACAGTGTTACAAACTAGAAGACTGTCTGTAGTGACAGTGCATAGCAAAGGAAAAACAAAGAAAAAAAAACATTGTTAATATCAGCTGCGGAACTGGGAACAAAATTTTGAGGCTTTATTAGAATTGCAGTATGTAGCAAATATGAATGAAACTCAGAATGGGTACAGGTTTCTTAATATGGATGAAGCTCAGGTGGAATGCTCATGAGCTACCTAATCACAGGGGACAAGTTAAATTGGATATACTGGAGAAAATGACCCCAAAAAATTGAGACATTGTTACAGGATGTACCATTTGAAGCGTGCAAACATCTAGTCATCCCCAAGTCTTAAAAATGAAGGGAAGGAGCAGAATGGAGTCTCAGATTCATACAGCTGAGCCACAAGTAACTGACCCTAAATTTTAGGGGTTGATATTTCTATGAGAATGTATTTAACAAATTCCAAAAATTGATCAAGCAGGCGGTAATACATTATGTTCTCTGATCTACAGACTTTCTTCTTCTATTTGGAATAATTAGGAATTGTCGGAACAGTGTAAGGAATCTATTATTATACCTGTTTAACAGAAGTGTGATAAAACTGACTGTCGTAATTGTCAATGAATATTACTGTCATCAGCAGCATACAGAAATTGTATCCAAAATTCTTCTGTCAAAAAAAAATATTTGGTATCATCAGCTTGGATTTCAGTGTAATCAGTCAGATATTTGTCATTCCAGTGATACTGGAGAAAAAATGGGGGCACAGTCGAACTGCACATTGGCTATTTATATACTCCAAGAAAGCCTAGGATGCCATTAGGAGGAAAGTGTTATGCATCATTTGCATTGTCTACGGTATACCAGTGAAAGTAATTGGCCTAATAAAAATGTATTTCAATGAAACCTGTAGTAGTTCATATTCAGAATGGTCTGAAGCAGGGAGATGCTTTTAACTTTTCTTTAGAATATAGCATCTAGGAGGTCCAAGAAAATGGAGGGAATGGAATTAAATGGGACACGTCAGCATGTCAGCTTGTGGTCTGTGCTAATAATGTTAATTTATTGGGCAAAAATTTACATATTATAAATCACAAATTACAGAAGCTATAGTGAATGCTAGTAAGGAAATTGGTGTAAAAGTTAATGCAGAGAAAACTTATGTCTTCGTACCAGACTGGACAAAATCATTATATGAGGCAGCTATTAAACCCTTTGAACATGTGGCAAAGTTCATATTTTTGGGAATGATGGCAACAAATTAGAATTGTGTTTACATGGGAATTAAGAGTAGACAGAATTTGGAAAATGCATAACATGCAGTTCAGGATCTTTTGTCTTCTCATCTCCTGTCTAAAAGCATAAATATTAAAGTATATAAAACAAAATTTTACCCTTTTTCATGTGTGTGAAACCTGGTCACTCACATTAAGAAAAGAATTCTGATTGAGGGTAGAATAGGGTGCTTAGGAGAACATTTATATTCAAGAGGAATGATGAAGTGAGAGGAGGCTGGAGAAAACTGCATGATAAGCTCCAGAATTTATACTTTTCACCAGATGTTAGGATGATCAGATTGAGGAAGATGATATGGGTGGGACAAGTAATTTGCATGGGAAGATAAGAAATGTGTATAAAATGTTAGTTGAAAAGTCTGTTGGGAAGAGGCACTGAAGACCTAAGCATAAATGGCAGGGTGAAAGTAATTGGATCTTAGAGAAATAAGGTCTGAGGGTGTGGTTTGGATTTGTTAAGCTCAGGATAAGTGCCAGTGTTGGGCTGTTCTGAACATGGTAAGGAACCTTCAGTCTCCATGAAAGGCAGGAAATTCTTGTGAATAGCTGAGCACAATTTAAATAAGTTGCAAGATGTTAGTGGGAAGGGAATATCAGTCATCTATACAAAGAAAATAAATGCTACACTTGCCATCATAAATAAAATGTACCTATATAAAGACCATATGCATTGCAGAAAATCCCATTTTTTCATCATGCTTTTAGAAAATCTTAAATATGTCCGATTTATATTTCTGTGATATTAATTGCAGTAACGTGGCGGAAGCCATGGTAAGCAAAGGCTTCGCTACAGTGCTCAGATATCGTCCAGATGATGATCAGAGATCGTCTCATTACGATGAACTTCTGTCTGCTGAAATGAAGGCTAGTAAATCTGGAGCTGGGGTCCATGCAAAGAAGAATATTCCTAATCACCATGTTGCTGATGTAGCAGGGGTAAGATATGCCAGTTGTCAGTTTTGTTAAGGAATTAATCAACATAAATCCTGTCAGAGTTTAATTATCTTCTTTTAAATAGGACCTGGCCAAGGCGAAGCAGTTTCTACCATTCCTTCAGCGAGCGGCCCGAACAGAAGCTGTGGTAGAATTTGTTGCCAGTGGCTCGAGACTACGGCTTTATATTGCCAAGGAGACCTGCCTTGTTACATTCCTGTTGGCAGGCATTAACTGTCCCCGTGGCTCCCGGCCAGGCATCGGAGGAGCAGGTTTAATAGAGGGGGAACCCTTTGGAGAGGAAGCACTGCAGTTCACCAAGGACAGATGTTTGCAGCGCGAAGTTGAAATCCACGTAGAATCGATGGATAAGGCCGGAAACTTTATTGGTTGGCTGTGGGTGGATAGCCATAATCTATCAGTTGCTCTAGTTGAGGCAGGACTGGCAACAGTGCATTTTACTGCTGAACGCTCAGAACATTACAGAGCCCTCAAAGCTGCTGAAGATAATGCTATAGCTACCAGATTGAAGGTGAGTAAAGAAATTATTGTGTTTTGAGTTGTTTTATGAGAATCTGATATATTTGTTATAATTAGATATCGATGGAGGTAAGAGATTGAACAGTTAATGAAATAATGGCCTCCAACAGTACTAAATATTTGCGTGGATTAGAGTGTTCTAGACAAGCTAATAGTATGCTCAGTAGAATTTCGTGACATGCTTTTTTATGGTGGGGAGTTCTTAGCCCTCAAACCCCAAACTGGAGGACCACTCCTTGTCATCTGTCATAATTGCTTATTCAGTATATTTGCAGCTACCCTGGAAAATAATTGGGTACATAGTCCTCACTGTGATCTAATTGTTAGATACACAGATGTGTTATTGTTGTGTTGGGTGAAGGATTCCATTCCAAATGTTTGAGTGTCCAAATGGAGGGAGGAATCCGCTTATTTCTGTGCTGGCTGGCCGGCCGGCAGAAGACTCTGCAGTGATGCGTTCTTCTCTCATGTTTGTGCGATGATGAAATATTTTTCTAACTCAAAATTATTACTTCATATAAAATGGGGTAATATAGAGTCCAAGCAAGTGTAGAAAAATGTAAATTCCTTTTACATCTTAGTGGCTGCTGACGATACTGATTTGGTGCGAGTCCAGTTACCCTGAGGATATACAGATGGAGTATCTACACCCTATATTTTGTAAATCAAATATTTGTATGTACACACACATGCCCGCAGGCATTTACTCGCACACCACACAGAACATATGCACATACGTCTGTCTTACATATGGCATATTGATTTTTGTACATCATGTTTGCATCACAGAATGTTATGAAGGTGTAGTTCATTTGCTAACATATAATTTTGTTAACAGATATGGAGTAATTATGTAGAAGAGAATGAGGACAAAAATAAAATTGAGGAGGATAACATCACAGAACGCAAGATAGATTATCACAAGGTATTTGTCGTTGAGGGAACTCGTGACCTGCACTTTTATGCTCAGCTTGTGGAACAGGGTTCCAAATTGGAACAGCTAATGGGGAAGATAAGACAGGAGTTTGTTTCCAATCCACCTCTGCCAGGTGCATTTACACCCAAGCGAGGTGAAATGTGTGCAGCAAAGTTCACTGTAGATGACCAGTGGTATCGTGCTCGTGTTGAGAAGATATCTGGCCCTGACATCAGCGTGTTATACATTGACTATGGGAATCGAGAGGTTGTTGACATCGTGCGATGTGCCACTCTGCCATCCAGCTTTGCAACAGAAAAACCATTCGCACTTGAGTATGCATTGGCTTGTGTTCAGCTTCCAATTGATGTACGTACACTAACTTAATTGAGTTTAATCTTAGAATACTTGTGTACAGATGTTTCAGGACTTAAGCAGTATTCTTATTCCAGGAGGATGATAAAGAAGAGGCAATACATGCTTTTCGAAATGATGTGCAAAATCGCACTCTGAATATGAACATAGAATACAGGCTTGGAAATGTTTCATATGCTACACTAGTTGACCCCGCTAATAATGATGAGGACATTGCCAAAACTCTGATCCTTGAAGGACTTATTTTATTCGAGAACCGCACAGAAAAGAGACTGCAGAAATTGGTAAGTAGGACCATGAGAAGTTGCATAACTTTATTATTTATTTAACGTGCTTTATCAAATCCTGTTTCTTATTATACTTTATTCGCACCTGATGCAAGATACGGAATGGAACATGCACATTCACGCAGAGTTTGGTGGTCTGTGTTTGTGCATGACTAATTAGCATGTAGGAATGGGTGAAAGTCGTGACTTTGATATGTGTTAAGCCATTGCATCTCTTATCCTCCTAGCAAGTTCCAGAAAATTTTGCAAGACATTAAAAACATATCTCATCATCATCATAATCCAATCACGAACTTAGGCCAGGGGTTGGCCTGTTTCGGTCTCAATATTCATGCCATCCAGCAGTCTTTGGAGCAGGGGACAGGTCTTCTCCCTTTTGGACAGTATTTCAGCATTTGTTTCGGCAACCTTTTGTCTTCCATTCTAGTTTCTTGTTCTAACCATGCTGAATATATTGGTGTAATAAGTCATTATAAATTACATTTTATTAGCTTTCATTGAGTGTAGAAGTTTAGTCTAGTACAAGTAAAAGAATGTACTATAATCACACTCAAAAATAAATAAATAATTTTTTAGTACATTCACAGTGGTCTTCGGTTTGTTCTTGTATTCATCTCTAATCATGAACCACAAACAATACAGCTCAATGTTTTTCTTCTGTTCAGAACAGCCTGAGCTCTTTACATCTTGTGCATGACTTAAAGTTTACCATACTTTAGGTAATATTGTAATGTCAAGTGGTAGCCATCGCATATTTTAGACATATGCAGATTGTGGAAGATGTCATCAGTAAACTCTTGTTTTCAGATTCTGAACCTTGGAGTAAATATAAGGGCACTAGGTAGCATACAAGTGGAACACAATTAAAGCATTAATATGCTTATTTTGTGTGCACTTCAATCCCCCCCTTGAACACATGCTAAATTTTTGCAGCATGTACCAGTGTCTGCATTGACATGATTTATATTGCAGGTGTCAGAGTACAGAGCGGCACAGGAAACTGCAAAGAAGAGTCATGCGAACATGTGGATGTATGGGGACATCACAAAGGATGATGCCAAGGAGTTTGGTCTGGGATGTTAAATCTGCATGATGTACACTGGCACAGCAGTTGGAGAGGGCTCAATGGCATCTTGCATTTCCCCCAGCAGGATCAGGTCAACCAACCTAATAGCTGTGATCACTGTAGAATGTTTATGTGGATCTAATAATATAAGCATTTTATTGTTGGTCATAGCTTGATTTAAACCTTCCTTTAAAAACAGCATGCATGCATGCATACATACATATACAGTGTTCTGTCACAGTGGCTGTGGTATCCTAGCCCCCTTAATGCTTGGTTCTTTGGCCATAATGAACAGGACTGAGATTTATATGCATGCAAAGTGTTGACCCTGTGCTACAGATAATATGTAGTTTAACAGTGGCTCAGATGCTTACCTGAAACTATTGTTTGCAGGAGAAAGTGCAATATTTCACAGACTGTTCAAAAACAAATACAAACATTAAAGGGCATGAAAGGTGTGCACTGAATCCATAAAAAATTGAAGTTGTTTCCAGCTTCATGAAGCATAAATGGATGTATCTTGCTGAGGCATGTGGTACCAAGACCACACTGTGGTATAGTATGTTATTTCTTTCCGTTTTGCAATGGTTATAATGTAAATATAAGGAAAAAACATTTTCTAAACTGTCAGGTTGTTAAAATGCAGCAAACTGCGTGGTCCAGGATGTTTCTCTTTATTGTGGTTTCAATTGATCGCTTCTGGGAATAATTTTAATGATTATACATATTTCATGATAAAATATGTTCCAGTTCTACATTTGATATTGCATCAGTCACTGAAAATGAAAATATTTTCTTGGCATACAATCAGATGCCATCTAAATAATGAATTTATGTAATCATGGTCATTAAATAAATGGTCGGCAGGGATGACACGAATCATGAAGACTATAACTGATAATTATTGTGCAATTTTTTTTGTTATTGCAAGTAACTTATGTTTATAATTTTGTAAGGTGAAATTGTAGCAGCCATATTGTATGGACTTTTTAAGCTGTATGTTCAGTTGAAAACAATCATGAGGGGGTTAATGTGAATGTTTCTGGTGGATGTGGGGCTGTGTTATTAAGATTAAAAATAAAAATATTGAAGGAAGTAATTTTTATTTCCTATCTTCAATGTCTGAATGTCCAAATTCATCCCATTGTCCTAAGTAGAGTAATATAGAAGAATCTTCCCTTGGTTGCCAAATAAATATGATATTTATAACATTGGGGATGGACGTCTTCTGAGATGTTGCACCATGCAGTTTTGTAAATATTGACTAATGTTTCAGAAAGCTTATTGCCTCCATCATCAAGGTGATGGAGTCCAGACTGCATGGTGCAACATCCCAGAAGACATCCAGCTTCATAACATTTCTTTTCTGGCGATGAAGCTTTGAGGGTATGTTTTATTTTGTTAATGTGTCATTCTGTGTCAAGTCAAGAAATGGATGTTGCTTCACTGTCATGTAATTTAGTGATTCGTAGTGGTTTTCTTGTGTAACTCCTTATAAAGTACCGGGTCTTCAATTTATGCGGTAACGGCCATGCTTGCATTGCATGCTCGGCACGTGCACTGTTGACCTCGGCAGGACTGGTGCGTGTTCTTCCTGTGAGTCACCGGCGAATCAGTTTCATTGTGTGTCTCATCGCGGATTGACGTTGATAATATGGTGTATAGTATTAAGTAACGTGTGTTCTTAGTCGAAACATATGCCAAATATCATCCTACGGAAGATGCCGCCGTAAATATCGCAGACATTTTCCTGGTGAAAGTGTTCCTAGCAGGCCCATGATAGAGAGATTAGTAAAAAAATTTCGTAGTACGGGATCAGTTTTGGATAAAAATAACAGGAAACGGAGTGTATTGACTGAAGAGAAATTGAATGAAATTGGGGCTTTCTTAGAAAAAAGTCCAAGGAAATCTTTGGCACGTTTAGCTGCACAATCTGGCGTGTCATTGGGATCTGCTCACACAGCAACGAGACTTCTGAAATTGCGACCATATAAGACCACTGTTGTTCAGAGACTCACAAATCCTGACACTGGTGCTAGGATTCGTTTTTGCAATTGGTTGTTGGGATCCGTGCATGATGGGATTGTTAATCCACAGCTATTGTTTTTTAGTGATGAAGCATGGCTGCATTTAAGTGGATATGTCAACAGTCAAACAACCGCTACTACAGTTCCAAAAATCCACATCAGTTGCATGAACATCCTCTTCATGACATTAAGGTTGGAGTCTGATGTGCAGTTACCTCCAAGAGAATAATAGGGCCAATCTTTTATAATGAAACAATAAATTCTGAACGTTATGTAAATTTAATACTTAGACCCTTTTTCCAAGAAATGATCAATGAAGAAAAGACTTACAGTTTCTTCATGCAAGACAATGCTACAGCTCACAGCTAATCGGTCGATGTTAGCATTAAGAGAAGTGTTTGGTAAACAAGTTATCGATCAGTGGCCTCCACGTTCCCCAGACTTAAACCCGTGCGATTTTTACCTGTGGGGCATGCTGAAGAACAAAGTTTATATAAACAATCCGCACACTGCAGAAGAACTTAAAGAAAATATTCGACAACTGATTTCGGCAATTACCCCAGAAGAGCTTCGTCGAGTATTTAGAAATATGTTAACAAGATGTGAAGCTTGCCTGCAAGCACAAGGAAGTCACTTTGAACATCTTTTGTGATTTAAGATAAGAACAATTAATATAATAACATTTATTAGTAACGAGAAATATTCGTAGTTCGCTGTTGCTAGCGGCACTGAAACTGATTCGCCTGTGACTCACGGGAAGGACACGCACCAGTCTGGCTGAGGTCAACAGTGCACGTGCCGAGCACGCAATGCAAACATGGCCGTTACCGCATAAATTGAAGACCCGTAGTACGCATGCTTCCCTGATATCACCAATTTACAGATATCAGTTTTAAGGAAGTGTGTACAAGAGAAAAATGTTACATATGCTGTTTTTACAAAGTTCACAATTCAGTAACTTTTGAACATTTGATTATATCACATTATTTTTCCTGAATTTGTACATTTATGAGAATACTTTTTGGTATATCTACTTAATTATTGTTATCATCTAATGTGAGTATTTATTTCAGTTGAAACTTATCATAAAATTACATATGCTAGGCATAAGTGGAGATTTATGATGGTATGTATCTCAGAACTGTCAAAAGATAGGAGTTGCAGCTTCAGGCAGTCCTTAGGTTATTCAGGTGGAATAGGATGCAGTTCTCCTGTGAAAAAGGATATGTTCAGCTTGTCTCAGTGCTGGGTGTGTGTGACCAGCAGAACATAGTTATCTTCAGTCCAGCAGTAGTAGTCTCTCTTGAGACAGTTTGGTCCATGAAGCTGCATGAGTCTCACATAGGACATATTGTCATCTTCCTTGAACAATACTTAACCATCTGTGATCATTCTGACAGAAAGCACGTGAAAATATAATAATTTGAGATACGAGTATATCTGTGCTGTTTGACGTAGGTTTCTTTGTTAGTCGATGTGTTGGGAAAGATTGTGGACACAAATAAAAGCTGTA
The DNA here is from genome assembly GCF_977971745.1 of Zootermopsis nevadensis. NCBI lineage: Eukaryota > Metazoa > Arthropoda > Insecta > Blattodea > Termopsidae > Zootermopsis > Zootermopsis nevadensis. Next base: position 6,463,226 of record NW_028259145.1, read on the forward strand.
GTGATGGTGGTTTGAAGAAATGATAAGCTTGAGTTCCTGGTATTGCAACTGCAATATGAAATCAGTATGAATGTTCCTTCTTGTAGTTGAGGATTTGTTCACAAAAGAATGTAACGTATGTATTACTGTTGCAGTTGTTGAAGTTAATGAGGTGTTTCAATTTGATTACTGTGCAATTTCTGTAGACTTTTATCTTTGCAGCCAGCCATTTCACTGACCCTTCTATTCCATCTGCTGGTCCCTTTCCATGGCTCCTTGCAAAGAAGTGCCATTCAGCAGAGAGACCAAAATCTTTGTAATGGTAAATGATGTAGTTCACATTTTTTCTGTTGTGTTGAACTGCACTGCCATCACTGAAGTATTCAATCATTTTTTGGCTAAAAAACTTAGTGCATAGATGCACTAATTTACTCTTAAATGCATAAAATGATGTGTTGTGATCAGGGCAGTCGCTAATTACACAAGCGCAGAACATACCCATTTAGCAGAAGTCAGAACAATAGATGTAAATGACATTGATATGTGCATTGGAATGTCAAGCTCAAGTCCTTGGCCCTTAATAAACCATATTGGTTGCCTGTACCAACAAAATAGATATCTTAGTTACATAAAATTTAAGAAATTTACCATCTGAGAAATGTATTGGGGCAAGAAAGATTGAGTGGAATATCAGTATGCATTGAAAACATTACTGCAAGAAATGGCAAAACGACAAAAACATGGTAAATTACTGTCATAATTGTGTCATCTTTATTAGAATCGGGTAATTGTGGTATGGCTTAAACCTATGAAGGTTCTGTGGAATCTAAATAAATTCTGTTCTATTCTATTTTACCTCTATTATCTGTGGTTATGTTTGCATCTGTGGACTGATGCACAGTAGTTTGGTTAGGTTTTGTATCTGTGGACATAAATAGTGATCTTTCCTAGCTTATGTTTGAAGGGTGTTTTGATATTTTGTGTATTTGACTAATAAATTGATATATATGGAGACCGTGTGCGTAGAAGTTGAGCCTAACCGCAACGCCGAAGCATATCGCAATTATCAACCGGCAGGTTTACCAGTGCAGGTTGAGAAACATTTAGATTTTATTGAATTATGTGACGGTAAGTACCGTTCAAGGCCCATGTGAGTGTGCTTGTGATAATTTTCATGAAATAATGTCTCATGTGACATATATGTCGGGCTTTTATGAGTTTGTTTTTTGTAATAGAGGCACTTGCTGCGCTAAAAAGAATATTCAATCCTGTCTTCCTGTTCAGAATTTGTGTTTTGTGTTAGTAACCCCAACAATACACCATTGTAATTTTCAATCTAATGTAACGTGTGATCGTGTAGTGAACGTTTAGTTAAATTGGGCAGTCTGTTAAAATTCAGGAACGTAAATCGGAAAACAATATTGCTACATTTATGTGAGGTCCAGCAGTTATTTGCATTTATTAACAATAGTAATCGCATTTTGCTTACCGAACATTTTCAACAAAACCCTGAATAATTTGTCAGACTGTGGTTTATTACTGACAGGCTGTAATTAGAGGCCTTCAACGTATGATGCTCACTTTTCTCTAAATGTTTCCACCCAAAATACTAAATTTAAAATTATTTTGTAATAATGTGTTTTGTACAAAATTTCCCAATTTATGGATTCTCAGATGCTAGTAGCATATGATTGTTAGACACTACTAGAATTTTTGTTATATTTCAACACAAATATAGTTTTCCATAGAAGTATGTGATTTACACAAGTTCACCATGAAGATGTAGGTGACAGTTTCCTTTTGAACCTTTTTAAACAGTTACAAGCTTACCCAGCATCATAAACTAGATGACCATAATCTGAATTCTCATCACTGTGAAAGCCTTAAATCTCACAGACATTTAATGTGAGTTCATAACCTATCCAGTTAAAGTTAGTGGTGGCAAAGGGGTTGGGCGATGTACCAGGGCCTCATGCCTGTGGGTGTCTCACATGCTTCACAACTGTAGTCTACTTCTAAGATTTGAGGTTTTCACAGCGGTGAGTATGAAGATTTCTGTCTTCTGGGTTGTTGCGCTGTGTAGTCTGGTCGATGTTAACCAACATTACAGAGGTCATACTGCCTCCGTCATCAGGGCGATGAATCGTTAGTAAACATCGACCAGACTACATAGCGCAACAACCCAGAAGACGGAAATCTTCTGTAGTCTACTTGTATGTATTGGAAATGCTTTTTTGTTCTTGTATTGTTGGTGTAGTTTGCCTTTAATCTGAGACCAAGAACAATGAAGGAAGAAGGAATTGAGAAAGTTTTCAATGAAAGCCTGTGGGGAATAAACAATTTTTTTAAAACATTTCTCCATAAAATGCTATTGCTGACAGTAGATTGGTTGTAATTATTCAGTTACATCACTCTTCTTAATCTGTCTGAGTAACTGGCAATTATCCATGTTAGGATGTACAGCTGAAAAAAAGGAAGACGCATGAATTGGGCGAGTCAGTTGCACAGAGGTAGTTTTCAAGTCGTAAGACTTGAGGTTCTCACAGCGGTGAGTATGAAGATTTCTGTCTTCTGGGTTATTGCGCTGTGTAGTCTGGTCGATGTTAACCAACGTTTCAGAGGTCATACTGCCTCCGTCATCAGGGCGATGAATATGCCAATAGGGTGTGAGGAGTTGGATTTTATAGGCAGGGAAGTGAAAGGTGTAGCCTGCCCCGAGCCAATGGGAGCAGGTATGGGAGTGGACCAATGGTAGCACGTGGGCGAGAGTGGGAGAGGGAGAGAAAGTAGAGAGAGAAAGGTGAGTTTATTTGTATGGATAAGGGCCCTGAAAGGGGCCGAGTTAGTGGTCTGGTTGGTTCTGGCGGCGCACTCTTGCTCGTTCTCGGAGTCCTCGGAGTGTGTGGATAAGAGGCTTCCAGGACCGGCTCAGGTGAAGTCCATCTTCCCTGTTAAAGTTATCAGGATGAAGTTCGATCTCGATGGCTTCCCTGATTAACCGATCCATGTAGCCGGTTTTTGAGGAGAGGATAGAAGTGTCCTCTAGCTGTATCTTGTGTTCCAAGTTGAAGCGGTGTTCAGCAACCGCAGATTTCTCGGGCTGCCCGAGCCGGATGTGGCGTTCGTGCTCCTTGATCCTGGCCTCAACGGAACGGCCTGTCTGGCCGATGTAGACTTTTCCGCACTCGCAGGGAACTCTGTATACGCCAGGCGTCTTCAGTCCTAGGTCGTCCTTTACTGGCCGGAGAAAACTGGGAATTTTCTTTGGCGGAAGACCAACAGACTTGATGTCGTGCCTGGCCAGCAACCTGCTTATGCGGTTGAAGGTCGTCCCGACGTAGGGCAGGAAGGCAACCGAGGCTCCTCACACCCTATTGGCATATTCATCGCCCTGATGACGGAGGCAGTATGACCTCTGAAACATTGGTTAACATCGACCAGACTACACAGCGCAATAACCCAGAAGACAGAAATCTTCAGTTTTCAAGTCGTTAAAATTATGATAAGCGAAATCACCTAAATGTATTTTTCTTAAGCAGCCTTGATAACCAGTCTCATCCAGGACTCTGCTGTCCCTGGTTGGAGTGGTTCAGAAAGTTTGAAAAATAAACAAATATATAGCTGTTTAACATGTTTGGTGTATTGTTGTATTACATTCTCAAACATAAAAAGTATTTTAATGAAGGGTGCAATTTTTTAGATGTTTATCATCAAATGTAAATTTACTAGTCACTATACTGACTGAACTATTGTGTCTCTTTTTATCATTCATTCAAAACTTAATGTGGCAGTTTTTGAAATTAAATAAATAGGTAGCATGCACATGAAGTACAAAGGAAGGCTGTTCTTAAGGGGGAAGAGGAGGGAAGCTCCAGTCGTGAAGATAGAGGTGACAGATACCTCTAAAACCCTGAACTTCTTAGAGAGGTATACTGTAAGCCTTTTTATGTTTACAGGATACGAAACATGGTCAAAGAACAACTTGAAACTTTGTTGAATAAATATTAACAACTTCCTTTGCTTTATATGAAATGAATCAGTGTAATGATACAAATATGGTGAGAATGATTTTAGCGCTGTTTGATCTTACATGTGTACTTATTAGAAAATATGGGTCTAGATAGAGTAAGTAAAGTAGTGTTTTATAGCTTAAACTGAAGAAATCTTTTTTCCTTTAGATGGATTTATGCTTCTTGGATGTTCTAACTTGACTGGGCGTTTGTGGACTGGTTCTGTGTGGTACTTTCTTGATCCTGATTCAGCTCCAAATGTAGAGAAATGTCTTACTGGCATAGAATGTGAGACTGGTGTCTCTGATGGGAAATTTCTTGAAGACAAACAGAAGGTATGTTTGAAATAAGGTTAATGTTATATTACTTATTCCAGTAAAAGCTGTCCTTCTGCATGCCATTTAAGTGCTTGGGGGTGGGGGATTATAGCTCCTTCTTCTTCTCTGGCTTTCCGGTCCGTATTCGGTCCATGGCCTCTTCAATTCGCCTCTTCCATTTGGTCCTATTGTTAGGTCCATTCTGTCTGAGGCTTTGATTGATGTTTTGAAACATCTTCCTTTTTACAGTGCAAGGTTGTTAGCCTTGCGACCAACCCCCCACCTGGAGAACCAGGGTACCTGTCTTAGTCTAACCTCTCCCCCTCGACCAATCTGGCTAGGGAGGCCGTACCAGTAGCTATGCTACCGCCAGTATAGCTCTTGGGGTCACTGAGGTATTCTAGCCCCACCACCACAACAAGGTGCAGGTATCATTAAGTGGGGGGATTATAGCTCCTACTTATTCTTAACCTTGGCACTAGATTCGGGTTAGTGGTCAGCATCACATCATAGTTGCACTTAACCCCCGGGAAAGGACACCAGTACCCGTCAGATAGGAGGCTGGGTTGGCCCCAGAGTTGGTCTGGACGCAGAGGCCAGAGGAAAAATCTTTTGCCCATGTTGGGGATCAAACCATGGTCAACCAGTCTGTAGTCAGCCACTTTACTGACTGAGCTACCCTGGCTCCTACTTTTATATCTTGCAGACACTAAATTATTGGCCAGTATGCAAGTTGATGTTTCTTGTTTTATTTACAGATTATAATTGGTGAAGATTCTGGTTTAGTGCAAGTGTTGGGCCTGTCTGAGTCAGCAGATGAACATACGTTCCGTTTTGAATCGCTGAATTCTGTCTGTGAACATGATGATGGCATACTCTCAGTCTCTGTGTTTTCAGACAGAACGCGTGCTCTTACAGGCGGTTCGGACATGAAGTAAGTATTTCTGTGATTTGTATATGGACTTGGAAATTTGTCAGTATGTGATGGACATTACATTGAAAAATTATAAAGGCAATATTAAAGTTGTCGTTTGATGTTGAGACTCGGGGAACTAACAATGTGAATATAATCTGGTGTTAAGTTCAGGATGTGTATCTACAGGTTGTTCTAGCGGTCACTGCTTCTTGTCTTGGATATGCATTTTTATACTTTTTTTAGAATAATACTTTTTAACGAGTGAGATTGAAAAGAATTAACTTTCTTTAGCTTTGCTTCTGTGGTGTGAAAAGAAGGCATCAGATAGCTTAATGCATGTGTAAGTTTTAGTTTTGTATATGTGTGGCATGTTTGTTCTTTGACATCATAAGGAAAGTTTCTTTTCAACACTAGGTGGCAGCAAAAGACAGGGATTAACTTCCCACTTGGCCAGACTCTGGGAAAATAAGTTAACACAGATTATAACATAATTTTTTTATAGGCAATAACTTAATTGCTCATGTATTTAATAATGTACTTACCTTTGATTTAAATTATGTATTTACTAGTGTAACCGCAATAACAACTGCTACTGTTGTCATTATACGGATCTTATTTATCTGAAATGAACTGCATGTTTAATTATTGCTTCCCAGTATCAAAGTATGGAGTGTAGAGTCACTGACTTCTGAACATACGTACCGACCTGCACACCTACACCAAGTTTCCTGTGTGTGTGCACATCCTCAGGATGGCAGCAGTATCTTTGCTTCGTGTTCGCTTGATGGTATGGCTTTTATATGGGATACCCGAAATGCGAAGCCTGCTAAAGGTATGATCGTTATTTATAAAAATAGTTTTATCTGTTTGGAGACTTATAGGTATTCTTTCAATTCAAAATTATGGACTCCCTGGGGCTACACCAACAATGGCAAATTTACTGAAAATTACATTTCTGTTCTGAATAAAGCTGCACATTTAGTTTTACTTTTAGGCAACAGAACAATGGTATTAAATGAATACTGAATGATGTAGTTAAAGAGTTTTAAGTATCCTTGGTTGAGCTTTCCTGTTTGAAGCGGAGAGTTATGCCGGCGGTAGCTTAGCTACTGGTAGGTCCAACCTTGCCGGACAGGTCAATGCTTAGGGGCCAGACAAAAGGTGTCTCAAACCGCTCCATCAGTTCTGGTTGGGCGTGTGGCCGACAACCCACCCCGTAAAAATCAATTGTTGAGAAACCTCAAGGAGGCCAAGGCCTGATATGGGCTTTAGAGCCATTGGATGGATGGTTGAGCTGCAGGTTTGTTTATTGCTCTTTAGAACAGCCTGCAGTTAATCTGTGACCTCTTTATCACCTGTTTCATCACTCTGTCTATGTACAACTAGGTACACTGTTACTTTTAATTGTCCACATATGTTTCTGTTACTTTGCTTTTTAAACTTGGCCATTGTCAAGCCTTTATACAGCCATTGCTTTGTTGTTGTTGTTGTTATGGTTGTTAAAGTTGTTGCATTTGAATGTTCCATCCATCTGGTGCAGAGATAAACATCATTCCATTGATATTCTTTCCTACCCTCATTTGTCACTACCAGGTCCGTATACATCCTGGCTTTGTTGTTATATTGCTTTACTGATTTTTGTTTCATTTCACCATTCAATTGTGGTGGTATTGGAATTTACCAATTTGAGGTTTTGTGTTTAACATGATACAAGTCTCGATACAACCTGACTGGGTTTTTTTATATTGTTGTTACATTTTGGCATTCCTTCTTGTGGGATAGGGTTGAATCTCACAGGATTCTGAAGTGCATTCAGCCCAACAAACAGACATTTTGATTGTCCCACTACAAGATGTGCATCAGATGTAAATGACTACCAGGATCAATGAGGTATATAGAAAATGTGTGTGCTGCAAATGGGATTATACTGTCTGACTCTTCTTCATCAAAATATGGCAATATTGTGTGAAGAAAGTTTTCCTGAATGTCATTGCCCTGTAACAGGCTTCTGATTTTGCGTTGCAGGGCGTGGTCATATTCCCTGTATTTGCTTTGCAAAAGACAGAAGAGATGCTTGAGAATGTCAGTGACAAAGAAGAGTTACCTTGTGCCTGTTATTGAATATCATCTACCTAAAGAATGGTGAATTCATTCATACCTGTAAAGATATGGATTGAGGTCAGGGACAGGCAGCTTCATCTGTGGCTGTGCAGTCGCTGCTTGTTTAAGATTTAAAATACATTGTTTTGTTCACTTGCCATGTTTAATACCACTTTTCAAGTAAAGTAAAATCTTTGGGGTTAGATTTCAGACACTGGATGTGTTTGGTATGAATTGAGGTAGGTTGTGATTTGTTTCAGTTGCTTTGTGTGATGGATCACAGGAGTTAACAGCAGTTGCTTGGCAGATGTCAAGAAGTGATATGTTGGCTATTGGTTCAAGGTCTGGGGAGGTAATAATAGCAGATATCCGGCAGTTGAAGGAACCACTTGGGGTGTCAGACTGTTTTACTCGTCCAGTTCATCGTTTGAGATTTGCTCATCACCGGTAAGTCTGATGATAAATCCTTTTAAAACTGCAGAGATGAGCTCTGTAGAAATTACAGTAACAACTCGTGGTATACTTTCAATGAAATTAAGAGCTCTTTAAATTCAAGAAATGAATGCTGTCATTCATAAATTTCAATTGTGAAAAAAGTTAATCTTGAAATCAAGCAGTATTTAAAGAGGAGTTTCATAACTTGTATTCTTCACCCAGTTTACTTCAGTGGTAACCATTCGGTAGCAAACGATTTAAAGCTCTTTAAATAACCTGACAACAGTAAAGTGTCGTTTGTGCCTGCTCCACGAGTGGAAGGTTCCTTCTGATCTGTGTAGTAGTTCTCTGACTTGCCTTATATTGAGATTCTCTGTCACCAGGTTTAGGTCTTGAGTACAGAGTTTATTTGCTGTATTAAAATTTGAAACAAAGTTGGTTCTTTTGATAGTTGTATGAAGACAATAAAATACACAAGTTAAATGTTTTGTAAGAGAGAGAGAAATGTTCATTCTGCTGCCACACGTACGGGACGTCCAATATTTATTGCTCTGAATCGTGAGTGTTGTGTAGGTGACATTAGAGTATTGCTTATTCTTTGTTCAAGCCATGGTAATGGAAATACCATATTCCAGTGGCAGGTATGTGGACATTTTGAAAACACAACCTGCTTATGTTGGCAGTTCCCATTCTGCAGTAGTACCAGATGCCCTATGGTTTCTTGCACATCGCCTTCCAGACCATAAGACAAAATGCATGTAAAACATTGGCTTCTTGAAACAGAATAGTTCAATTTGTAGTTGGGTATTTGAGGATGCCTGCGAGGAATGTCTTGACAAGAAGGGGAACAGCTGTCTGAGGATGTGTGTAGCAACCCTGTAGCTGGCATATCTGCATTAGCACAGTAACGTTGCATCTGCAAGACAAAAGTATATTAAATTTTAGCTGTGCAAATTGTACCTGAAGTTAGTGGTTTCACTGGCATAGTGAGTGCATTAAACAATGCCATATTGCGATGAATGGTAACGTGTGAGACACTGATCCAGCTTGACATTCAGAGTACATCAGATGGCATTGAGTAAGCAAGAAGTATGGTATGGGAAAAAATTAGAAATGCATTCACAGTTTTAGTTGTAAAACCAAATGGGAAGAGACTTATGTGGATGTATGAGGATAATATTAAAAATTATTTTGTGAAGATATATACACATGTGGAATGGATTTAAGCAGTGTAAGTTGATATACATATATAATGGAACAATTTTATGTGGAATATAAATTTGATTTTAGGCCAGAATTGCTAGCAGTGTGTGCAGATGACTCCAAAGTTAAGGTGCTAGATTGTACTGCCAGGGCTCCAAATATAATGTAAGTATTTTTGCTGTTATTTTTTAATTGCAGGTAACTCAACCAGAGTAGCCATCTTTATTTGCATCATTCTTGTACAGCTAACTGTGTGAACTGTAGGTCTTGTAATTACATTTTATATATTGTGTTAATGTTCTTTTGTTCTAATCACAAAAAATGCTCTCATGTGCTATTCCTATACTAAGACATTTTTTATGTATGTGCTTAAAATATTAGGTGTCCTGATACTTTATATTAATATTTGGAAATGAGAAAAACATGTGAGAACTCTGTGAAATGGCACATCTGTGGCAGATGGCATGTTTGACTGAAACCCTTATGGCTACCACCATCAGTTGCAGGTTTTTGTAAACACATTTGTCACATTCAGCATGTATGCACAAAATGGTGACATTTCTGCAATGTGCAAACATGTAATTCTGTTTCAAACTTTGCAGTACAGCTCATAAATGCACAAAATACTCATAACAGTCGACTGAAGTAATCCTGTGACAGAGAAGACAGTTTTTATGTTCATTATGTTCTTCAGCTTGAAAGTTGTTCGTTTTGGATTTGTTTCTGAGGTCAGATGTTTAATTTAGTTTTATGAAGAAGGCTTACAGTGACTGAGAGAGGTCAGTGAACCACACATATGGCAACTGTGTCAAAGTGTAACTGTCACTTACCATTTTACATATTTTAGCTTCTATTTTATGACCATCTCATATTCTGGGCTTCAGACATTTCACTCCTGACATGTTTTGATCAGCAGAACACATTGCAAAATACATTAAATTGTTTTCTGCTTATGTGTTCTCAAAGGTATCTCCACCTTGTCAAAGGAAATTTGCTGGGTGAGGAGGTTTTTGTGCTCAAATGACCCTTAGGGCTATGACGGCCGGAGCTTCGGCTCATGGTAGGGTCACCCAAGCCGGACAGGTCTAAGGCAATGCGCCAGACTAAGAGTGATACCCTGGTCCTCAAGGTAGTGGGTTGAGCATAATGCTAACTACCTTTTACCGTAAAGAAAGCACCGTTATGAAAAAATTAACTCGGACTAGGACGGACTCTTTGGCACGACCATGGCAATTGGAACAGGATATGAGATTTGGTACATGGAACATTAGGATTCAGAAAAAACTAAGTACATGTTAGTATCTTGTCGCCAGCAGACAGGCGGTTAGAATTATCTTAGGGTGGCTAATAAATCCTTTGAAAGTGTTACAAAGTTCAGATATTTGGGAACAACAATAATGAATCAAAATGATATTCACGAGGAAATTAGGTGACTAAATTCTGGAAATGCTTGCTACTTCTCAGTTCAAAATATTTTGTCTTCCCGTCTGATTTCTAAGAACCTGAAAATTAAAGTATACAAAACAATAATTTTGCCTGTTGTTTTGTATGGGTGCGAAACATGGTCTGCATATGCAGATTGCATATGTTTGAGAATAGGGTGTTGAGGAAGATATTTTAGCCTGAGAGAGAAGATGATGGGGCATGGAGAAAACTGCATAATGATGAGCTTAAAAATCTGTACTCCTCCCCCAATATTGTCATGGTGATTAAGTCGAGAAGAAAGAGATGGTCAGGGCACATAGCACGTATGAACAGGACAAGAGGTGTGCATCGGGTATTGGTCAGGAAGCCTGTGGGGAAGAGACCGCTGTAGAGACCTAGACGTAGATGGGAGGATAATGTCAGGCAGGGTCTGGTGGAGGGCTTTGGTTAATTTGGTGATGAATCATCGGGTTCAGTAAGCCATGTAGTTAGCTAGTTAGTTATGTGTTTAATGAGACTTCTTTGTGTTTTTGAAAGCTACCAGCACTCCACAATAAGCCACTTTTCCCCCCCTCTTCAAAACACCAATCCACAGCCTCACTTAACTCTCCTTGCACTCCCTTCCATGCAGAATTGGTGCAACAATTCAATCTGGAGGAATAAATTGGCCAATGTTTGCTGAAATTTACCTCAAGTTAAGTAAATTTTCCCACCATGATAGAGCTTTACTGCAGTCAGATGTGGGGGCTTGGGTCTAGACCTGTTGTGAGCTGTTATGCGGTGCCTTTTGTAACATTAAGTTCTAACTTGTTTTGTGTTCATTCTTGTTGTCATGCAAGTGTGTAGCAAATAGGATGGCTATATTTATCTAAACTCAATTTAGATATCTGATGAACACAACAGAATTATACTAATGATTAAGTGTGCAATTTTTTCTTTTGCCGTAGATATGCAGATGACCACCACAGTGATTTTGTGCGTGGATTGGCATGGCACTCCAGGAAAGGAACTTTGTACTCCTGTGGATGGGACAAACAAGTTTTGGCGCATAAGCTTGTCGTTTCTCCTAACAAAATGGAGGTAAATGGGATAATTGAGGAGAAAGATCAAGAACTGAAATAAAAGTGAAGAACGTTTAGATAGGAAATAATCTGTCATTCCATGTGATAACTCAAGTGGTGTCATGGGAATGTATTTTCTGTCATAAATGTTGGGAAGTACAATTAAACTTGTGATATTTTTTTTCTTTGGTATGTTGGCTACATTTTAATGCAATTATCTGTTGTTTTTTTGTGAATGGCCGTATGCCCATTACTGTTCCCTATCTGACATGAATTTTGGCTGTCCAGTTGATCCTTTTCCTGTGATGTTACAAATGATTTATAATTTTACTGCTTATAATAGTTGGGACCACTCTGTCCCACTTCCATGAGCTCTTGGCCACTTTTTAAGGTAATGTTTTACAAAGCATTTTCTAATTCCTAAATGAATTCATGTACAGGAAAATCTCGGTTTAAGAACATTCGCTATAACAAATGTCACAATTCATTCAAAATTTCTTAAAGTCGCCAATAGATAGAAATTCCAAAAATATAGTGAACATAACTGTAAGATTTAAATTAATAAACTTTTAAAAAATGTATTTATTACAATAATTATCAGAAAATTATTATATGATAATTATACTGAACTGTTCTTGGTTAATAAAACTAATCTAGCCAGTAAAAAAACGTTGGTTTACATGCCACGCCGTGTGGCGTACGTTACGTATCATACACACCACACTTTGAGATTTACTACCATCAATGATGTCTACAACAGGGAAATTGCTTACTGTAACGTTATTTGGCATAACAAAAGGAATGCCACAAAATTTTGGTTCTATGGCCCTGAAAAGAAAAAAATGGGATATAATAAGCAGAGATGATAGCAATATCACAACAGTGCACTGGAAAGACAAGAGAGGTGTAGCTGAGGGAGGTTTATTCTGCAAATAATGCTCTGAAACCCCAAGTAGTGCAAACTATAACCTACGCTGATACAAGTGACAGGATGGGCAAGAGATCTGGTGTAACTTGCAGAACTTCAAGTGAGCAAAAAACTTTTATTTAGTTGTCATGAATTATTTTATAATACAGAAACCATATCAAGTGAAATTACCCACATGCAATTGAGGAAACAATTCGTTTGTGACCTTTTCCTTGCACTGGAAGACAGGGCAGTAAATGGAAAGGAAATTCCAAGCCCAACATCATCCCAGTTTTCCCACCTGCAGAAAAAGCACATGAAACACTAAGCGATGCGCGTACACTGTTGTGAGGCCCGTCGTGTTCGACTGTGCATTTCTGTGTGCTAAAAACCGAACCAAGCAAAACTGACCCTCAAATGGTAGACTGTATAATGCGGGGAGAAAAGTTGGTTGAACCTATTTAAATGTGCAAGTATAGCACGAACAAATAATTCTGTAGTTGTCAGGAGGAAAAGAAGCGTTTACAAAATACGTTCACATTTTTAGGTAAATAAATTACTCATTTTAGAATATATTTCAAAATATGCATCTACTAGCAGAAAATATAAATATGTGTGACAGTCCTTCAAATTAAAAGTCATGCTTGTGAAGCAACAGCTCAAGGAATTATTCCAAGCGGTAAAGTAAACTCTTCTGAACGTGTAATTTATTTCATCATTGTATGTGGGTCTTAAGAGAGATACATTCTTGCATTAAAAAAACAATACAGCATAGAGTGAGTAACTGTGGGATTTAAATTGGGCCAGCAGGGTACATGGGGATTTAAAGCCTGGTACTTTAAAGGCTAAAAGAACGTATATTGAAATTGTGTATTTGGGTACAGATTACACCTTTCCATTTTTTTAAAAAATTGTTAGTAAAAGACACCCAATGTTCTATTACTGACTAATTCTAGTTACCTAATATGGCCTCTTAGTAGGTTCAATATTTTCTATGCAAGTTTTATATAAGAGCAGGCCTATGTAAGCTATGTTCTGATTTTTGTGAGATTACTTGTTTGTCTGCGAAGAGCATTGTATTTAAACAAATTCTGTCATTTAATTTTATTTTTGTTTCTATTCTGGCTCTTCGACTTCCGATCATATCATCTGTATAAATGTTGAATAGAGTTTGAGATAAGCTGCACCCATGTTTAACTCCTTGATTTGTTTGTATTCCATGTGTAATTTGATTTCTTGTCTGTATTGCTTTTGTTTCAACATATAAGCTTTGGATTGCTTGAATCAAATGTATTGGGTAGCCTCTTTCTTGCATTATATTCCGTAAGTTGTTCCTATCTACATGGTAAAATGCTTTATCATAGTCTTTGAAGCCAGGTGTGTTTCCAGGTTGAACTCCTTTCTCTTTTCCGATATTTGTCTTCGTGCGAGAACATCGTCGATACACAATCTGCCTTGCCCAAATGCACTGTTCCAGGAATAATTTATCAGTGATAACTTTGAGTGTGTATGTCTGAATTTTACAGCATATTTTGTAACTTGTGTTGAGAAGACTGAGTCATCTGTAATTTTTGGAGAATTAGCTATCTCCATTTTTAAAATAATGATTTTTTTCCCTTTTTATCAGGGATTTTGCATCTTTGCCAGCATTCATTTAGTAAGTTCCTGAGTCTTAATTCGAGAGGTTCTCCTTTATACTTGGCTACTTCAGAGTTAATACCATCTGGATGAGTGGCTTTTCGGTTTACTCCGGTGCTAATTTTAGTTCTTTTATGGTAATTTGATCAACTTCTTCTACCTCTATCTTTTTTGTCTCTATTGTGGTCTTGTGTAGGGGGTCATGCCACAATTTTTTTATGATGCTCACATTATTTTTTTGGGTTTATTGATCTATTTGAGCAGTATCTTTTCCTTTGTTATTCATATGCGACATTGTCTTGTATGCTATTGTTTACCTTCTATGAATGTCTGTTACTGATAAATCGTTTCCCTGATTCCTTACGAGCTTTTTCTCGGAAGGTTTCTCCTTGTTCTTTGCATTTCTTTTGTTTGTTCCATTGGGTTCTATAATTATATTTTGTAGGCTATTTGTCGCTTTGTCTGTCATCTCTCTCCATAATTTTAAGCCTTTTTCATGATGTGTGTGTGTGTGTGGTCCATTCTTTTTAACTTCAGATTGTTCCAAATATTGTCATTCTTTTGAATAAATCTTGTGTTCCCTCTTCCTGTAACAGATAGGCTTCGTAGACTTCTTTCAACTCTATTCTCTTCCATCTTGCCATTAATTCTACTTCATATTTTGCTAAGTAGTAAATAGATGTCGAGTACGAAGGACTGATGGGACAAGATGCGTTTCAACTGAAATCCATTTTATGAGGTGGGTGGCGGTTGACTTCATGTTTCACCACAAAATTGATTAAACAAAATTTTAACTTCACTGATGACAGATTTTCTGCATCACTACAGAAGAAGCTGGAAATATTTTGTAGGAGTCAGTTTTGATAGATTTTGGAAAACATTGAAAACTACGGTATCAAGATCAATGAAGAAGAGTTACCTATTCCTTGATACAGGCAGAAAAGTTACACAAGAGTGTGTCATGCTATAATATCAGTCTCCTTCACAGGCAGTCTGTATATTTATATAGGGAGGATGATCTTGCATATCTTTCTTTTAAATCTTATATTAAAATGTATTGAAGTGAAATGCCTACTGTACAGGCATCTAAACGCTTATATATATGAGAGAGAGAGAGAGACACAGAAGTTATTGACCATTTAGTTTAGGTGCTGAATTTTAAGAATGTGGAAGAAGAAAGAAGGCAGTAATACCCTGGCCTCAGTGCTGTAATATGTTTAAAGAATAACATTACAGAGAGCGAAGTGGGTGAGTGGCCAGTACGCGGGCTTCACGTGGATTGGCTAAGTTGCAGTGAAATGCTGAGATGTTTCTCTGCCTTACATGGTGTCTGCCACACACGGGCTTTGTGAAGAAAGCACGTCAGAGACCGTGTCATGCAGAGACCGATTCAGGCACAGACCGCGTTTGTCAGACACAGTAGTTCAGAGACAATCCGACAGAAACGGGTTCTGCCAGACATCTGGTGGGGTGAATTTTGAAGAAAAAAATTGAATTTTTTTAAAATTTTCAAAAAACCAGGAAATGCTGGAAAATGTCCAAAAGACGCACAAAACAAGAAATTTTTGAAAAATTTCAAATTCTTAACGTTTATCAAATATTTCAAAAAAATTTGGTTTTGTGGGCATTTCAGACAATTTCCAGTATTTTTTAATTTTTGGAAAAATTTTAAAAATTTGATTTTTTTTTTCAAAACTCACCCCAAGCGATGACTGCCGGACTCGGTGAATGACACCCTCTGTCTGTCAGACAATGCCTCTAGCTCACACGGTTGCTGCCAGGCTTGGTGTCTGCCTTATCCGGCCTCTACAGGACTTTTTCTCTGTTGATCGTAACCTCTGCCGGTCTCTGATTCAACCGTTCTCTGTCGATCTCGGCCGCTGCCTAAAGCTATGTCTACACTCGTGAGCTTTCGTTTTCAACTTTCAATTCAACTTACGCTTCAACATTCAATTCAACTTTCGTTTAGGGCATGCCTTTGTTGAATGTGTCAGAGGCATGCCCCTAGCTATCCACACTATGCTGCCTTATACCATGAAGACGGTTACGTAACTCGAAACATGTCATCACAAGTGGATTTGTTTAATACAAGACGCAAAGAGAAACTGCTGTGTGTTAATGGAGAGTAATATTTTGAATAAAATTAAACGTCTTTAAAATAATTAATTTCATTAGGCCTTCTTGAGCAGGAAATAACGAGGCGAAATAATTTTTCCTCCTTTGCTGCAAGCAATATTTCTCTTTATTTTTCTTTGTGGCTCCTACATCAATTCCCACATTTCTACGTTATTTTCGTAAGGAAAGTAATTAAAATTAATGTCTTCGTCGTGGTTGGAATCTACTGCAAAATATTGATTTTCCCAATTTAACATTTTCTTTACGTTTTTCCTCCATTAATTTGTCTCTGTGTTTGTAGGCGTAATCTCTTGCATTCGGTAGGTTCTCGATGACACAAGTCGACATCTCTGATCTCCAAAAATTCATGTTTGTCACCTGGTACCTGCAATTTGAAATATTAAAAGCGAAAACAAACCCTCTTTCATCATCCATCAGGTTTATCTACACTCAAGACAAGTTTTATCACATTTCACTGACACAGTTACAGAAAATATATAGCTCCACATGCGATGATGTAACTCATGAAGGAATACGTCTTCTACCATAAATAATTTATTTAATATAAATTTAATAGAAATGCAATTTGAATGTCAGTGCATTTATGTAAAGAATTTAACCATTTTCTTAAAAATATATATACTTTTTCTTTTGGGGTTCAAAAATATCAGAGATTTCGGTGTAGAATAAGTATAAAAAAATTAACTTTGTGAGTCGTAAAATGTGTTAACCTAAGAATATCCATGTCTCATGGGCTGGCTCTGTCTTTGGGTAGAATGGAAAACTGCTTGAAGCTAAGGGCACAGGCTTCCACCGAAATGTCGTTGCTTATAATTTGTTTCCAGACAAACGTAACAAAAATTCCCCCAATCGGAATTCAATGCACGATTGCCACAACATATTTCAGAACATTTCCCACGTGATCTTTCTTTCACTCATGCACATAGAACCCCGGCCATCGTGCTATTATAACGCAACACATTTTATTACATCAAAGTGGAGGGAGAGGCTATGACTATTTTAAATCGCTGTCAAATGACTTGTGTTCTGCGCTAGCTACGTTCTTTTACACTTCATTAAGCCATTACCTTCGGTCAGAATAATAAATTTAATCACACACTTTCTTTGGAGGGATAAGCGCATCTTGTTTGAAACATGCGCCCATGACAATATTTCCCTCTTTTAGTAATACATTTTCAAAAAGTTTTTTGTCCCACCAAAAGTAGTTCTGGAGAGGTTCTGCTGGACGTAAAACAGACAAAAACCAAAATGAAATGAATTTCTGTGGGATTTCTGGCTCTTGCACAAACAAATATGAAGAAATATGTTTTCTGGGATGTTCTTGGAGCTCCTTACCAACTCCGTCAACAGATGGCACGAGACTGCATGGTCAAAAACGCCAAGAGACAGCCATTTCTAAATAAACTTCCGTAAAAAATGGGAACATGAGATGGATAGGCGTCATTAAACCTGAAACTGGCCCAACACTTTGACGAAAGCAGAAGATTATGGCGATGCTAATGTGCTGAACGCCAGAAACTTCCTGCCCAAGAGAGTGCCACTGATCAAAGAAACTTAGTCAAAGAGCTTCTTATTAATGCAGTTACAGCTTACGTCTGATTAGCATTACAAAGTCATTCGCTCTCTGCTTTGACGATTCAGCTTGACCGCAACATCGCCCTGCCTGCTTTCATTCAACCCCCTTCCTCTCACCCATTTTTCGCGCGTTGTATTCAAGGGACTGAACAAGCAGTAAGAACCTCTGAAACGTCGGTCGTTTCTACGTCACTACACCTCGCAGCAACCGCAAGATCGCGGTTATTTTGACCGGAAATGATTCACTTCCTAGTGCTTCTCGAAAGTAACAGTTTGTGATTATACAGTTCTGAACAATCAAACCAAGAAACAAACAAACCATCGATTTTCCTTGTCATTGTAACGTTTGACACTGAAGCCGGCTTTCCCGATGCTAAATCCACCGATGACAAAGATCGTGTCGTCCATCACTTCTGCGCGTAAGAAAATTGAATAGAAGTTCATGGCAGGGACCTCGGTCCACGTGTCTTCTGCAGGGTCATACTTTTCGGTACTGAGCTTGAATGATGATGAGTTTCTTCCTCCTGCACAGAAACACACTCACACATTCCGTAATAGGTTACAGAATATAAAAAAAGCTGCCAAACGAAACTTGATATTTATTACTCTGTCACCTGGCCACGAAATGTTTGGCCTTTATAGAGCCACAAGATTCATTAGTCGGTAGTTGACCTCTTCTCACATACTCTAGACCCTTAAAAACATTTTAATATTATCCTTCCTTTTAAGACTATGTATCACAAGTTTACCAATTATAACTGCCTAGATGTTTGTAATTCTCGTAACTTCAATGCCTCGCACTCCGCCTGTCTTACCCAACGGACTTTACGATCTTAAAATTTGTAATTCCGGAATCGGAACGAATGAATTAAATAAAACGAAGAAAATTCATTCCCTTTTGCAGTGTTAATATTAGCACCAGGAATGAAGTTAAGGATGAAATAGCTACAATATTATTATCGTAATTGTAACATCAGATGAGCCGGCGTAGCTCTGTCAGTATATTGACTAGCTACGAGCTGCGCGACTGGGGTTCGATCCCAGGCGGGGGCTGAGGATTTTTCCTCAAGCCTCTGTGTCCAGACCGGCTCTGGGGCCCACCCAGCCTCCTGTCCAATGGGTACCGGGGTCCTTTCCCCGGGGAGTGATGCTGACCACTCACTCCCATCTAGTGCCTAAAAGGTCAAGAAATACTTTGCTTACTTGTAGCATCAGGGAATTGCGCCTGACATCTGTTATCTGCTTCATGAAACTGCGTTCGAAAATAGCGTCCAACAAAAGACACAAGTTGCACTGTTCAAAACGGCGTTACACAAAAAAGTGACGAAAAGCAAAGACTGCGATGGGACTGCTTTAAACCATTGGCTTTTTGGGGATAACAGCACAGAAAACTGAAACTTTCTTTCTACAAGAACAAAATATTTACCTTTAAAACTGCGACTGTCTGACAAATGGGGCATACGTTATTGAGATACCATAAGAGACTATGCCTTGTTAGTTAGTTAGTGTTCTTTGTGGAGAAAGTAATCGAAACCACGAATCGGGTTTAAAATTACTGACAAACTAATTCTGTAATGACAGGAGAAATATGTTGTTCATAAAATCTCAGTCACACAAAAATAAAACCAGGAAAACATTTCACAATAGCAAGTTCTGTAATAAAGATAGAAGATCATCACTCAGAATGTCCAGAGTTCTCACCTAGGGCGTACAGACAGCCGTGGAACGCGACGCAAGAAAAATCCCTACGTCCAAAAAGCATTGGTGCAACGAACGTCCACTGGTCGGTGTCCGGGTCATACACTTCCACCGATGTTACATAATCCTTAGAAAAAGATCCATCAGGGACGTATATTTTGTCTGAAAAACAAATTAGCTATATGACACGAACTGTACACACATTTGATATATGGAGAGCACAAACATGGGGCAATCCGTACTTAAATTTGTAAATCTACCAGTAATATTGTATTTAATGTCCCCCTTCGTGTCACAGAAACTGCAAAGACACGGCTGTCTCTGTTCATATATTTCTTTGTTTCGAATGCAGACAATCAGCGTGTCAATGGAAACGAGTTTAACTGATAAAATTTAATATAAACAGCATAAATTTCTTAAATTAATGCAAAATGGAAATAATGGTAAGTTACATCTTCTGTGAAACGAATTTTATTTAATTTGGTATCTTAGATGTACTGTACGAGCTGCCAAAATTTGCTCTACATTTATAATATAATGTGCTATTTACATGAGATTATTAAATGTCTCACAAACATATTACATCTCTATTATATGAGACCCAGTGTGATAGTTTGATGGTTGTTTGCATTCACTCCTAGTGTACACTAAAAAGGCAGAAGACGATGCACAGCGACAGCTTATAAGAGCAGATGAAACCATCACGCACTCAGAACTTCAAGCCGTTGGAGTCTGTGAAATAACGTAGCACGGATAAAAGAAAGGGATAATAAAATAATATAAGACAATGGAGTGAGGGAAACTAAGTTCAAGAGCGAAGAGGAATGCCTTGACGATGAAGGCATAAAGTTCGTCTTAAACGTCGGCAGAAGGCAAACGACAGAAATTTTCGTACTAGCCAACGTGAGAGCCTCAAATCCTGCGATTCCTTCAAACGTTCTGCGTTGTTACACGCGGACAGACTGACAGACGCCTCGCCTTCTGCACTAATTCACTAATTTCTGTTTCACGTACCATTCAGCACAGCCGCACTTACATCTCTTCGCCCTATGTTCATAGGAGCGATCCACGACCACTGATTTGTCTCGCAGTCGTATCTTTCCGCCGTACTGAGACGCAGACCATCATAGAGACCGCCCATGGCGTACACTGAACCTCGCAGAACTGCCACTATTAAACTGTGTCTGAAACGAAAAAAGTACACGTTTTTCTATGCTCATTTATCGCTGATTAAGATGCATTTCCTCCCGCAGAACGCAATTGTTCGCTCGTCATTGTTAAATCATAATTCAAATGAATTAACAACCAAATCTTATTCTTAAAAGCAACTTTGTCGCAAAAGTCCTCAAGCTATTCACACTTTGCACGATACTCCTGTATGTGAGTGGTAGAATTTTACAGCCCCTTCCCACATTTATACCTTGACTAACATAACGACTATCAACTTTTTAGGAAGGACTCTATTCCAAGGAGTTCCTGAGTTACCAAGCTGCATCTTACCTCCGGGCATTCATAGGCGCCACCTCGCGGCATGTCTTCGTAACAGCGTTGAAGCAGCGACAGGAGCTTAATATTTCCCCGCCATCCTTTCCACCGATGACGTAAATGTCGAAACCGACTACTGCCGTGCGATGGTACTTTCGCGTACTAATCAAATCGACCCCCTCCACCTGCAGGAACGACAGGTTATGGCTTTATGTTTCTTTGGGTCATTTGGTCTACTAAAGTGAAGTCGTTAAGGTGTCGACTGACTTTTAACATTTATTTACTCGTGATGTAACATTCGCGGCGAGCATGTTACATTACACCACAACTGGTGAGGCGCATCGAATGCTCGTTTTGAACGCTCGGCTCGACTGTGCTCGTGTGTGCTCCATTCATTTCATTCAATATGTCGGACATGGAGGTTGTGTTATCTTTGTTTTATTTAATATGCTACTGTTATTTAAAGAACTCGTGAATGCTCGTTACGACGCCGCTCGACTGACTGACTGACTTGTAACGTGACACTCAAAGGGATTCGCGAAAAAACCGACAACACGATGGAGCGCCCGCGAGCGTGAGCGGCTCGCATCGAGCGGCTCCGTTCGCTGTCTTCACTTGTGTAATGCTCGATTTGTAACACGTTACATTACAGGCAAATGTTAACAACCACCGGAGCAGAGGTACAACCCCCAACAGAGGACCGAAATTGCTACACCGTGGTGGGTGGCCGGGCCTATCGCACTCGACACAGACCGTGAGAAACGAAATTGGAGCAATGGTGGAATTACGAGAGACAAAGGAAACAGGAAGACCCGAAAAGAAGCTCAAACTTTACCAGTGCTCTCGTCATTTACGACTGACAAATGTAAGATTTATGATCAACAGCTGACATTTCAGGTTCGTACGATGGCAAAGACAGGTTTTGGGTTTTTCGGCGCAAACCTGGAGGCAGTATGTCCACACCCACACCCCAAACAGTGTGTAAGCCTACTAATTCACGCGGCGTTACCACGCAAATGGCCAGCATCGACACTGATCAGTGCTTCGTTTATTACGTTCAAATCCACTGACGATCAACGATGACTTCGTTTCATGTCGAAAATCAGCAGACAGGTTGCCATGACAGTTGATGTTGTTATTATTATTATTTAGTGTTCTGTCTGACGACAGGTCCATATGAACAGGATCCTTCCATCCTTTTCTCGGACTGGGACCTGTTCATATACGTTCTTGGCAGATGATCCAGAAGTGGTTTGCCATTGCCTTCTTCTGTGTGTGAATGGAGTAATTGTTCGGATGCCACGGAGGAAAACTCCGTGATGCCTAGACCACGGCCTTGCCCAACACAAGTTATAAATTCTGGCACCACCGGGAATTGAACCCGGGACCCCAGGATTACAAGGCCAGCGTTCTAACCGCTAGACCACCTCATCTTATTATTATTTAGTGTTCTGTCTGAAGACAGGTCCATTGCTCTGCCCAAAAAGATCTCTCCAGTCTTCCCTATTCTCAGCTTCTGGTTTTAATTCCTGGAACTTCATCTTCTTTCCTTGTTTCAGATCGTCGGTTAGCTGTATCAGTCTTGACAGTTGATGTAGGACGCTTAATGTAAATGGCATTTACGGAAAACTTCATATCCTTCGTTGATTCCTATTAGAACTTACATTGTACATGAAATTCAGCATTTGTGTAATTATGTATTTATTATTTGTAATTCATGTCTTTGGAGCTTCTGTTAAAAAAGTGGCTCACTGCAATGGAAATAAACGATCACGAAATAAAGAGGCAATGAGGTGCTTGTGATTAAGCTTAAATAAACAATTACTTAGCAAAAATTAGCCAAACGGGGTAAAATTATTTATTCTCGGAGACGTCATTTAACAAGGCACAGTAAAAGTAGAGATGTGTACAACTCACCACACTCCACCGGTCTGCTCGTACGTCGTACGCTTCGATCTCATCTGTAGCACTTCTTTTAGAAAGCCCACCAATAACAAACAGAATGTCCTGTGGGATTCGTGGGTAGGCAATCCTTGGTGTCACGAATTCCTTGCCTTCCTTCGTCAACATTTGCACGTCGCGTAGGAACGTGAGCGTCTCCGAGATCACGGGTTTGCACTCCTCGTTTTCCGTCACGTACGGGTGTTTTTTTACCTGTTGAACAGTTCAATGTGAACCTTATAAACTTTTAGGAAGGGATGCCATGTTCCATTGCAGAGGAGACAAGAAATTCATATATATTTTGGTTGGGAACTCGCCGAAATAGACTATGGCATATGCAGGATAATATGTTTTTTGCTTTATATAACGACGTTCGTAATAAATGCACAGGTTGTGGAGAGAAGCGAAATCAAAGTTAAATCGATCTTAGCGATATGTATTGAAATGTGTTTCAACCGAAAGTTAAGTACTTCTGTAAGGTTTTCTTTTTGAGTTACATTCAAAAATGTAAATTATTTCTCGTCTCTCCCGCTAGAGATGCTCGCTGCGATCACCACACTTTGACTAAGAGTCAAAATTACGTAGCATCGAAAGGAAATTATGACAATTAGTTGCTTCGAGTTTCAAGGGAGGCAACCTGCTGAATGTTGATGGTTGGGTTCAAGGCCCGTCAACACAGCCTAGATTATGGCCTCGATGTCTGTTAAGATCCATTGCATGTTTCGACCTTAAGTGAGCATCATCAGGTTGTTCTCCTTAAGTGTTCTAAACTAGTAGATACGAATGCTAAATTTTAAATGCAATTGAAGCAGACATTTTCATGAATCCGTGCGATTGTTTCACACGTAAGAGGTGAGTGGCTGAAATCACAGAGCATTTGACCTAGAGTATAAACATTTTTTTCTCTCGGGTTAAAGCGCTTGATGAAATGGAAGATAGAATATCATAAGTTGTATGGCTGCTTCGTGAGATGTCGGTTAAAATATTAGAATGTTAAAGCTGTCTATGAGTTTCAAGCCTCTCGTGTAATTTACTCTTGTATGGAGAATGAAGCTTTCTTACTGTACTTTTCGTTTATCTTTTGTCCCTATGTGGTCAATCAGCTGAGGATTATCACGCTGAAGTGATCTCGGGTTGACTATATACAGGCTGAGTCAGAAGTATGTTTACAAACTTCGTGTGCGTGTTCCAAGATCAAAAATAAGAAACCATGTTACTATGAACATGGGGCAGCAAATGTTTCATTTTCGAAATAATAGCCCAAAATAAGTTTCAATGAATTGACTTTATATCAAAGTGAATCCACTTTCCAGCGAAGATTTTCAATTAACGTTTGGGCAGGAATTGTTGGCGACATGCTTATTGGTCCACAAATGCTTCCATCGCGTCTAAGAGGACCTTCACATCGGTGATTCTTAAGACATTTGCCACGTCTCCTTGAAGATGTACCACTGATTACAAGAAGACAAATGTGGTTTATGCACGACAGAGCCCCAGCACACTTCACCCATTGCGTCAGGTATCATCTCAATGAACAGTAACCTCAGCGATGGATTGGGCGTGGTGGCCCAGTAGCATGGCCACCGAGGTCACCGGACCTGACTCCATTGGACTTTTGTCTGTGGGGTCCCTTGAAGTCCGTAGTTTATGCAACACCCATAAACAATGAAGACGACCTATGAGAACGTGTGCAGAAAGCATGCCAGATGATTCGAGGAATCCCTGGTGTGTACGAACGAATTCGTCAGTCTTGTGTACGTCGTGCTCGTGCATGTGTGGAGAATGGAGGAGCAACCTTTGAGCATCTGTTATAAAGAAACATCCCTGTCCTTATACTTGGCAATTAAGGCATACACTGGAAATTATTTTTGGCTATTATTTCGAAAATGAAACATTTACGACCCCATGTTCATAGGAACATTTTTTCTAGTTTTTGGTCCTGGAACACGCACACGAAGTTTGTAAACATACTTCTGACTCAGCCTGTATGTCGTCGGAGATGCGTGAAATTATTATAGCAGTTATTACACGCTTATGACAGTAGGATCTTTGGTGAAGTAGAACGCTGCAGCAGAAGACGTTATCTATCTGTTGGAGGATTTTCCTATTCAAGCTGAGTGGAAGTTTGAATGTAGTTAACGGTGGAATCCTGTAGTTGAACTGAAACACGTAATGGATCTTAATAAACTCTGAGACTGTAATCGAAGATCGGACTGTCAAACTTAGAGACGATGAATAAAAGACGATTATTAACTCCACATACATATCTGCATAAAGGGACGAATCGAATATTTATTTTGCACATACTCACATATATGTGAGCGTGTTACCAGTGGCATTCCACATGTAGTTATTGTAACCATGGAAACTAAGGGAATCTGAGGATTTCTTACGCAGCAAATTTTGCGCGGAATAAGGCATTCAAATCATTGTGTAAATTTCACGTTGTTATTTTAAGATTACCAGAATTGGAATATGGCAACAGTTTCAGTTAAAGGTCATCAGTATCAAATTTAATGAACTTCCGTTTAGACGTTCTCGAGCTGGATCTGCGGACAGACAGACGGACTTATACGTGACGAAGATTTACATTAATTAGTTACGAACACGTGTGAATATGGAATTGAAAAGGCGGGCTTCAGTTCTCATAATCATCCACGATTTCAGGGGCATACTGACCTCGTCCTCGAAAAATTTTGCGTCAAGTAGTCCCAGTCTGACGCCCTTCAAAAGGTCCGCGATATGGCCTTTCCTGTTGTCCGGGTCGTGGTTGATCCACCGGAGAATGCACTCCCACACAACTTTCTCGTCCTTCACGTTCAGTTCCTCGGTCCCGATTATCGCTTGCAGCTCCTCTGCAGGCAGTTCCAGCAGTTCTTCGCTCTGCTGAGACACTTGCACGAAGTGGCGCAGAACGAAGCGATGTGCGCGAGTCTCAAGGTCGGCGATGAAGTGAGACCTGCGACAGCGAGGGTGAGAGCCGACTCAGAATCGATCTCCTTCGAACTCTGAGATATTGAAACCCTGTAGCAGGAACTGGATTCTCAAGCATTTGCACACCACAGTATTCTGCCTCCAGTTTTTACCTTAGCCCTTTGAAGCCCGAATGAGCGAGACTGAGAGCAGACACGTGGAGAAGCAACGATGAGATACGCTCCGTTTAACCGGCGCAAAATAGAAAGATTTCGGCCCTGAAGGTTCCCAGGCAATGCCCGCTCATCCTCGTGATAAAGGTATAGGTTGAAACAAAGGCACGGTGTACGCAAATAAAGAAGGCAGTGAGATGAGAAGTGCAGAATTTAGAATTCTGGCATTAACCTTGGCGAAACGACATTGTGTTAATCCAGTGAAACCTCGTGTAACCGGACTATATGGGGGGAACCACGGGTCGGATACGCTGATAAGTCGGACGAGCGAAGGAAAGGGGAACGTGGTCATGGATATGAACAAATAATTACAGACTCAATACAGATTTTCCTCGTCGGCCGATGATACGGGGGTGTCACACGCACAAGCCGACGGCAAAAGTCACTCGTGAGCGCTGTTCGAGAGAGTCCCTGTTCTAAAATAGTGAATTTATCAGTCATTCTGTCCATCGCATGAACTGGAGGTTCTGGTGTGATTCTGCCGATGTCAGTTGATTTGCTTGCTGTGTTGTCCTGAACAACAAGGAGTAGGAGTTCAGATTCTATGGGCACCAGCTGGCTGTTTTTTGTTTCTGCCCGATAATAACCAATTCTCTAAATGTCCTGAAGTGTTCATAATAATCAGCAAAATCTGGGTGTGGGGTTAAATCAATGAAGTGTTCCGCGTGGACATCGCTTTAAACTCTCTCGCCGGTGAAAACCATTCGCAACCGATCTGTTTGAAATTCGATCGCTTAATGCGGGAATCGGATAATCGAGACTCGGTTAACAGATGTTTTGTTGTATGCAGAAAATGTGGGGCTGAATGTTGATTTTGATATTGGATGGATTATGTAAGAAGCAAGGAATTCAGCAGAGAAAGAAAGAAAGAAAGAAAGGAGAAAAGGATTTCGAGAGGAAGACAGATTTAATTATGACCCTTAAATAGGTCTCTATTCACGTTCTACATGGTGAATTTAATAATCTGCTTGTCATAATGACGATCAAAACATAAGTAGTTAAATCAGAACATTTAAATTACAGGCACATTAATAACAACCTGCCAAGACATTATAATTTGCCCAGTCCTCAGTCACAGGCTTTAATCTCCGACCCGGCATTCGGCTGTTCTCTTGAGTGAAGCTGATTCGCTCCAGCGACGAAGGCTGGCGTCACAGCAAATGACAAATGAACATCAATTACCTTGCGAAATTCATGATGCCGATACAGTTGTCGGCGCCCATCGCGTCCATGAGGAAGTCGCAGCAGAGGTCAGTAAAGCCTGGTATATACAAGTAGTCAGCCGTCAGGAGCAGCTGACGCGCGTTGTCGGAGTGGATGTCAACCTCACGAAAATAAACAAAATTCAGTATCTGGGTCATCATGTCTGAGCTGACTCCGTGGAGGAGAACATCAGTCTCCTCACTGGGGTGCAGTGTTGTCGTGAAGAGGGTCCTGAAACGTCACGAAGCAGTCGTCGATTTGGAGAAACGGCGAGAGAAAATTACAAGTCATGCTCATAAACTTCAAGTTTTTATGACTCACGTAGTCAAATAAAAGTATCCTTTCGCCAGTGTGGTGGATGAACTTTTGTTATCTGAACACTTCAAAAACTCCACGAATGTGTACTAATGGGACCAGATTAACTGCGAGAGGGTGAAGAGCGTGCGTAGGCTTAACAGAATATAACTTACAAATCGGATAGCAAGCAGCGAACATTTGTACTATAGAATGCTCAGCTCGGTTATTACAGACCCTTGAATCCTCCAAGAGATATCAGAGGATATAACAACTTTTACAGAAATTTTAAATTCAATCAGCAAATGAACACAAATATTTCAACTTACATTCCACTGATTGATCAGTTCGTAATATGAAATCTATTTGTTCTGTCAAAACATTTTCCCGACAATAAACAACTTAAAAGGAAAACCGATGTTTCTACGCGGCCTTTAAAAAGTGATCACCAACCAGCAAACAATTTCCTATTACAAATTAAGGGCTTTGCAGTGCAAGGCAAACAGAAAGATTTGATTGTAGGAAAACTGAAAGAGGGTCACAGCTTGTAACATGACGTGAGAAACGTCTGTTGGAAAATACAAACAATTATTCTCGGTTATAATTCATTTCTCATTTCAAGAACGCACCGCATCTTTATTTAAAGCACAAGCAGATTAACGAATGCACAAATTCTCGAACGATTCTCTCCTACCAATGAAACATTTCTCTCGAAGTTCTTTGTTACAGTTTTTATATTTCAGACAGAGCAACACACAGCAGCTTTCAATGTTCCGGACAATGGCTTGACAAAGGTGCATTACCAACTTGCTTCTGGACTTTGTCGGTCGTCTTTATGTATTAAAACCAAGACGATTTTGGAAATGGATTCCAATTCTCCCTCCAGAACGATTGACTGTCACCTTGGTACAACTGCACTTAAAAATTAGTACAATAAACCACGTACGTCTACTAGGAAGTTGCGTCGTGTTGTCTCGTAGAAATTATCGGACCTTTCAGAGGTGCTTACTGCCTCCATCATCAAGGAAGAAGGCAGTAAGTACGCCTGAAATGCCACTCATTTTCTACGGCGCAATGTCCAGAAGACATTAGTCTTCATCCTTACCGCCTTGAGATTCATGACAATGAACAAACAAAAAAATACATTCAGCCGTATAAAAATACAGGTTTCTGCAACATTTCACATACGAATTCACGTCTATTAAGTCCTTATTTCACGTGTTAATCAACTACGTCAGTAAATAAACAAACCTGAAATATTCGCTATGCATCGACAGAATCACTCTGTGGACTCGAAAGACGCCGCCGTCCTCCAACCTCAACACCGCGTCACACAAGAAGTTCCTCTCTCTCAGCTCGTTCAGACGGACCAATGCTTTGGTGCACGTGCACCTGCCGCCATCTTTACTTTGGTTTGACTCCATCTCCTGAAAAACAGTCCATCGCTGTTACAGGTTTTTCTGGGAGTGACTGAGAGGGAACACGGTATTGAGAATAATATCTGGTCCAGAGAGAGATTTACTGACAAGGGAATTGTGAAAATTGCGTAATATGGAGCTTTATAGATCTCTTCACTAATTAATAAATTGTAGGCTGTCAGATTGGGCTGGGCATGTAGTACACATGGCAGAGGCAAGAAGTGCAACTTTTTAATCGGAAGACCTGAAACGGAAAGGTCACTTGAGAGCCCTATGCGTTTCTGGGATAATATTAAAATGGATCATACAGAGGTGGGGAATGAAGGTGTGGATTGACTTCATCTCCTTGTGGATGTGACTTAGAGGAGGGGTATTGTAAACACGAACATGAAACTTCATGTTTCATAAAAGCGAGACATTTGATTACTTAGGCTACTGTTAGATTCTCAAGCAGGACTTCGGCTCCAGCGACTCAATTTGTTTCTTTGTTACAGAAATGCCTGTTGAGATTTAATACAAAATGACAAATCTGTAAATATGACTGATATAACTAACTAACTAGATGTCTTACGGAACACGAAGGTTCATCACCGAATTAACCAAAGCCCTCCACCAAACCCTGCCCTGGGCCAACAAAATCCAGTCTCCTTCAACTCCTATCTCCCACAGATCCCGCCTGATATTATCCTCCCATCTACGTCTAGGTCTCCCCAGCGGCCTCTTCTCCTAAGGCTTTCCAAAATTACCCGGTGCACACCTCTCGCCCCATCCATGCACTCCACATGTCCCACCCATCTCACTCTTCTTGGCTTTATCACCCTGAAGATGTGACTGATTTAGGCAATATTAAGTCATGCCGCGTGTTTGTCATTACTGGCAACAGGTTTATTCTACTTATAAGTATACTACGTAGATATTACGTATAACATTTCAATGTAATCTATAAGGTCTTAGATGCCTCTACTCTGGTGAACCGATTTAAAAAATGTACGACAAATATATGCATGGATATTGCGTGACCTTTGATGCAGTACCTGACAGCAAATAAATTTTGGAAAAAGAATTCTACGCCTTTTCATAAGCATAAAGTTTTCGAGTTTTTCTCTCTGTGTAGAACTAAAAGTGCTTAAGAGTTTACATGATTAAGGACTTTCCTACCTAAGTTACACATTTATATACACTACAAGCACAAAATGTAATTTAAATTTATCAAATGTACGCGAGAATTACAGTTGGGAACAGTCACAAAAGTTCTAATTTGTTCTACCGCGTGCGTAGATCAGGCCTCATCACGCTACTCGCACACTGCAATGTGCAAGATATTCCATGAAAAGTCGACTGGTACTCGGCTCGTCAAAGAATAGCCCACTTTATTTTACTGAACCAGAAGGTTCGTCATCGTGTTCAAAAATCCCGCCACCGTGGTCTATCCCGAGCCAGTTGCATCCAGTTCGCTCAATTGAGTCCCATCTCCCTAAGGTCCATTTGAATGTTATCCTCCCACCTACGCCGAGGTCTCCTTCCTTTAGGCCTCCCAACTAATAAATTGTAAACAGCCCTCCCCTGCCCACCTCACCCTAACAACATCGGGTGAGGAGCAAAGACCGTGGAGCTGGTCATGCACTTTTCTCTATTATCTGTCCCACTCCCGTCTTGGGTCCAAATGTCTTCCTCAACACCCTGTTCTCAGAGACCCTCAGTCTGTGTTCCTCCCTCAAAGTGAAAGACCACGTTTTGCACCCATAAATACTTTGCACTCAATAATAGCAAGCATTCCCCGGATTTAATCTGCTGTTGTAGAGAGATAATAAGAGGGAGATTCGTCGATAATTTGGCTTGTAAAACCGAAATAAAAATTCTTCACAGTTCCCTAAAACGCTTTAAAAATGTAAATGTATCAAGAGATGAAAAGTGTTAGATTTATTATTCAGAATATATATCCCACTTCTTAAGATTCATATATTTTTATTAAGATTCTGGGCTACGAAACACGTTTTATTCTTTTAAAATTGTAAAATGATAATTGCCTACTAAAATATTGTTTTGCTATCAATGATGATGTAAACAAAGAGAAGTCAATTTAATATTACTCGAAATTGTGGTAGAAAGACGACAAGCCCAATTCTCTTACACGAGTTCACAAATGCAGATGAAAACACGTAAATGTGATGAACAATAATAATAATAAATAGGAATCCCTTACCTCAAACTTCGTTCTATAGTTGGAGACCACGATGTCTGGAGGCAATGACCAATTTGATCAAAACTAAAATGGAGAGAGTGGAGGGCGGTATCACAGATTTCTTAATAATTCTTGTATAAGATAAGTACTCGTGATATTCTAAAAGTTTTTTTAATAGCACAAAATTATCTAGTCTACGACGCACTTCTACAAGCGATTCACAGCTCAGTTCTTTCCGCAATGACGAAAGCGGATTGTTGACGGTAATAATGAAACACAACAATGCCGAGTAAACAGATGACGTAACAATTAGTTTCTTAGGTAAAGGAATGGAGTGCAATACGGTTCATTCAGACAATTATACTGCATGCATATTAAATGAGAAAAGAGCCTTACGGCATGCTCAGCCAACATTGTTGCAGGCGTGGGTTAGAAATTCGAATACTTTTTCTTGCATTTTTATACATGCAGGTGTTCACATAAAAACTGACCATTGTCGGTCCATATTTACACATTGTTGGTAGTTGAAAAAACAACAAAGTTAATTACTCTAGCTTATAATTTGGTTACATTCAGTCATAAGAGTTAGTACTTTCCCTATAAGAAGAGAACACATTTAAAAATAATCGGAAGAGACGTGAGGAAAACTACAATTCCAATTGCCCTTATTTAAAAATAACGCCGGTTTCAGTATACTTGATTAATTTTAAAGATGATTTTTGAGGGGCCCGGGCGATGGGCCATAGAAAATGTTTCCTTTCTTCGAATCCCGGGAAAGATATTTTATGTTGTTCGGACAGCAAGGACTAGGGAAGAATGGCGTTAAGGCAAATTCTATTTTCGTTCCTGGGAAATGATTTGACTGACTAAGGTCACAAGCCCGAAAACTGTCTGAGTCCCAGGAGATGAATTTGTAAGAAACTGTCTTATTTCCCCTTAGTAAATAACGCAGAGACTCGAAATTGAGGGTTGACATTTCTTTACTCGTTCGCTTGCGGCTCGTGAAGAAGAAACATGGCGTAATTATTCCTTAAGAAAAATGAGAGAACACTGGAAGGTCAGAAACCCGGTAAAAGTGTCCTGGGTTCGATTTCCTTCAAGGGCGGTTCCTTTAAATCCGAAACTAAGCGAGACAGAACAATGGCGCAAGGATCAGAGTTTTTTTCCTCGAAGGGGAGATTACGGAAACGAAGGCCTCAACACTGGGTTCGACTCCTGACTAGAAGAATGGTTTCTGTTGACAGGAACGCAGCCGCGATAAGCGAGCGACGTCAAGGAAAAATTCTTTCGTTTCGGAGAGGAAATTACAGGATCTAAGGTCACAGACTCGAGTATCTCTTAAGATGTTGAATCAAACTATTTTTTGAACCTAATGCATATTTGAAGACCCAAAAACAATAAAAATGGCGTTTTGGAGACTGGAGTATTTTTCCGTCTCCAGGTAAAAATCCGACTCTGTTGGGCCCAATTCATAGAGCTAGTCCCTGTCTCTGGACCTAGCAGAACCAAAAAGCTAACTAAGGGCAGAGTCCTCCGGAAGCGTAAGACATCGTCCCTTGCTAGAAAACACCATTCCTGCGTAAGGAACGCATTTCTGGAAATGGGAAACAGAGCCTCATAACTAAAACGAGGGTTTTGTCGAGGCGGAAAGCGTTGATTAATCAAACTAGGTTCTGTTGCTGCTGATGACAGGTTATCGCGTGAGACAACTTGTCCTTCATGAAAAGGATTTTCGTTGGAGAGTTGTCTGGAATTTGAAACCAGAGGTCACTCTGCGAATTTTTGTCACGTCAGCTGAAGGCCTCAATGATTTGAGGTTGGAGAGCCATCCTCCTTTTTGAATTATACCCTTGTATTTGCCTTACAACTGAGGAAAAGCTCGGAAAACATCACTCGTCACCAACTTTCTACTAGCGTCAAGTAAAAGTCTGTGTTCTTCTTTATCAAAATAGTCGTAACCAAATTAATTTTCAAATGTCTCTAGTCTAAATATCTCATGTCTCGGATCTATCAAAAAGTTTTTCCGGCGATTTTTATCAAAGTAGGATCACCTTCTACGATTTTAATTCCCAGAAAAAGAATTTACGTTCCTTTACTCCAATGCCAGCAGTAATGTGAAGATTTAATACTTGCCAGTTGGTTCATCATCGTTTAAAATTCAAAAGCAACAAGCGACTATGGCTACAGTTACGCACTGAACTCAAGGAAAGCTTCTTAGTTTTCACGACACTTCGAACAGAGTGGTAGTCCGTGCATGAACCATCAGCTTTAGCAACTTTTAACGCTACATTCTGTGTTTATGAGTTGCACTGTAAGCAGTGATTATTAGGAGTTCTTAAATTGTTTTAGACCATCTTCGGATTAAAAGAGTTACGAAATTAATTCACGAGATTCCTTCGTATTGCTGTTGAAGTTGAAATATTTACCATAGATGCAGAAGGTATTTGAAGTACAAAAACCTCGTGCTGTAGAAAACGTTTCAACCTCAATTCTACCTAAAATTGTTTAGTATTCGTGACAGCACAAATAAAATCAGACAACCGGGCGTTGCCAATAACATGACATAAATACAACCAGCTGCTATCCTCTCTTAAGGACGAAGGTATGTGCAGAATTCCTCCGGTAGCCAACATTACGGAAGTAAACGAGATCTTCCATATGGCGTTGCTGGCATGTGAATGTTTAACGATTACAAACCAACCCTCACGATACCACAGACAATTACAAATACAATTGCAAATAATAAATAGGAATCTCTAACCTCAAACTTTGTTCTATAGTTGGAGACCACGATGTCTTCAGGCAATGATCAATTTAATCAAAACTAAAATGGAGAGAGTGGAGGTCACTATCACAGATTTCTTAATAATTCTTATATAAGATAATTACTTGTAGGCGCTTGTCTGTTCTGCAAGCCAATCAGAACATTCGACTTCTCTTCGCATCAGTATTTTACAGTAACTGCCACTGTGGGCAGCTGTTTATCTTAATGAAGAACATCAGATATAGAATTAGCGTGTCATACTGCTGAACACATGGAGGGATGTAGCAGAAGTTAAACCTGATATTGAAAGATTAGTCAAGTATCTCACTAGTGATTGATTTTATTAATAAAAATTACTGAGTAATACAAACCTCTTTGTAAGAGTAAATCTGTAGCATTGTTAATAAATTGATATTGTAAATGTATTTTATAACCTTGCTGCCCATGAGTTGATTAGCAAGGGCAAATTTGGCCCTAGATCTGGAAAAGTCTGAGTACTCCTGCCCTAAATGTGTGTGTTTAACATAAGATTTATTCATCAACTCTTGCATAATGTTTTTGACTTCCATATGTTGATAACTTTACTATAGTGGAGTATGGACGGTTATCCATCAAGAAAGATGAGTGGTTGAACTAGTTCACATGCACTCACATTTGTCCAGAATACTGAGTACTTCTACAGCACCAGATTTTCAAATTTAGTCATCGAAGTAGAACAGCAGGTAACTCTTTTGCCGACAGAAAGTAGCTACCGGCACTTTGGTACCGTTATGTTATTGATCATAGAAAGAGAGATGTCAGTACACGTTGCTAACCGGAAATATTGTAGTGAAATGGAAATGATAATTGTGTCAGTTCGTATCATTGTCATATGTTCAGTATAAAGAGGATTATGTGAGAATGAGCTGTGCTTATAATTCTCGTGTTGTGTTGAATTAGCATAAAAAAGTTATTATTTAATGAAAGTGTATGTACATTACATTGCGTAAAGGCTCTCATTGAAATGAGGCAGAAAGTGTTTATCTATTTAATAGTAGCAGTTTTACTACCTGCTGTCGCAGTGGAGGTATGGAATTATTTTCAGCAGTTTTTTGAAACGATTTCTTGGCTGCATCCATCATATTTTTCAGAACATGCATTTATATGTCATTAATCATTTTCTGATGCAGGGTTGTACGGTTAAAGAAGGTATAGTACTGTGGTTCGTGAACACACATTAGTTGTGAATTTTTTGTACGAATGTTTTTATATATTCAAGTTGCAATTATATTGGTAAAGTACGTTAGAATATTTACTGACCAAGAGTAGTGGCTTAAAAGAAAAATATTCTTGAAGTAAATGCTTATTAATAGAAGAATATTGTAGAAAATATAATATACATGTGTCTGTGTGTGAGTAATACGGTCTGTTGATTATTTCCTTCCACAAATGAGTTCCGTAGCTTGTATAAAGCATCGCTCTATTTTGTGGTAAGTGCTGTTTGTCACTCTAGTGGAATTACTATTCATACATATACACAAAAGGCCCTTGCCAGCTGTGTGTGTGCTTCGGGGCAGGGTAATATTCCTGAAAATTATCTTGTTTGGAAGGTAAAGGCCACATTGATAATGGGGGGGGGGGGGGGGGGGTTAGAGGCACTACAGCAGCTATTAGGACTTATCAGTCCCTCCTCACAAATGCCAGTATATTACCTTAAATATGGCAACAACTGGTTCCTTCCATGTCCTTCCCAGTTCATTCTCTACTGATCATACTGACATTCAACATTATACAGTCTGAGCTACAAACAGCCTCTTTAAATACACCACTAAGTGTTCCTTCACTGAATGCAAAGGTTCTTTGCTTAACAATGTTTTGAAAAATAGATTGGGTATGAAATATAATTGTCACAAATTAAAAAAAGAAACACTGCAGTTGTAATCTAGAAAACAGGTTTCTGAAGCCTTTTTCAGCCCTGTACAAGAGTGATGTAATGTTGAATAATAATTCAGAATTATGAAGCTACAAAAACCTACTGGATTCTGTATGGGTGCTGTCAATGAACAGAGCTTATTCAAACACTCGTAAACTCTAGAAACTACAAGTCAGAATTCAGCATGCAGTAGATGCCATATTGACAGACACATTACAGCAGTGTTTCTGATATTTTTGTTTTTATTATAACAACAAGAACATGTTTATATAATAATATAATCTTATTACTATATGTCACCTTGCTAAGTGTTCTGGGGCCTGTGAAGTTCTTTCATGCTGTGGCTCTTAGATGATGACTATGAGAGTGATGGGAAAGTAATTAGGAATTCAGCAATCATGATATTGAACCACCTGACAATACTGTTAAGAGAATGTAGATGATCACAAAATCCCAAAATGTAAACAGGATCCTTTTGTTAAAACTTTGCATACTGTGTAGTGCATTAGAATATCAAATAAGTAACAAACAACTATTAACACTATAAAAAAGGCACTATTGTCATACGCTAAGTGCATATTTCTACTCTGTGAATAACAACATCTAGTGCAGTATAGTTTGAAATAACTTTTTGTGAAACACCTTATTTATTTCTAAATCCAGTTTGAACCATTTGGTTAAATGAATTGATTTCCCAGACGCCACTGATGATGACCTCTTGAGGTTGAAGCGCGTATGGCAATATTGTCTTTTTTATAGTGTTAATAGTTGTCTGTTACTTATTTGAAATACTTTTGAATACAAAGCCATTTGTGTTTAAAATTACCAGTGTCCTTCTGCAGTTGTACGAAATGTTAAGAATATCTTTATAATGTGACTTATGTTATGAAAAGTAACTGCATTTGAAGTAAGAGGCTACCACTTACACTATTTTATATATCAAAGAAATAATCTCCAATGCCATCACTTTTTTAAGATTTTGTATTTACTTAGCAAATACAAGTCCACATGGAATTCCAGTTTTATCCTTAGGTCACACCCTCCTCACGTAAAAAATTCATGACCAGCTTGGTATTGTGGTAACATTATGTCAATTATGGCAAGCTTAGTACTAAGGTCTTTGTTATTTTCTTTTTGCAAATGACGCAGCTACTCAGATATCCCCAGTATTTTTATCATTGTTATTAATACCTACATGGCTTTTGTTCCCTATTAGTGAGAGCTAGAAAGAGAGAGAATTTCTGCAGTAAACTTGAAGTAGTGATTGACTTTGGCAGCTGTATTAATTGACAAAGGAAAATAATATTTTGTGTTAAGCAAACCCAAGAAGTGTACCAAATATTTATTGTGGTTATGTCAGTTTCACTGCTGAGTTGACATGTAGTTCATTTTATTTTTGTGTTGAAGAGCTCAGATTGGTAGAGATGTACATTTTATGGTAATTTAAACAATTTGTGGTGCAACGTAAGATCACCTCTACCCTCTTCTGAAGCTTTACCCTGACAATTAAAACACACACTACTCCATATTTATTTTAGGTCAGATAAGGGCTGGGTAGATCGTAAAGTTTTATGTTAGGTTTGTTGCTTTCTTCCATGTAGTAAATCTGATGGTTGTGTAAGTTAGTGCTGAGGATGGAGAAAAGTTTACAATAGTTTGTACTGGTACCTCTGCACCTTATCTATATTTTGATTTTTCATTTGCAAATATTCGTATTCTACTACTAGAATGCTTTTAACCGGTGTTGTGTTTATATTCAGGCTCAGTCCTATGAAGATGTAAGATGCAAATGTGTGTGTCCAAATCCTTCTGTAGTAAATGGAACACAATCTAATCGGAAACTCTACATTGGAAATGTACCTCCCAATAAGTGGTAAGAAATTGATTGTATTTGACTTGTTTTGTAGAATGATACAGATTAAATAATTTCTTACAATAGTGCTCTGTAATTTGAAACTTCCCATCTTGGAACTATACTGTTACCCCTTGGCTCATCTTGCCTTGATGCCAGGGGTGGTAAAAGTACTAATCTGATATTAAGAAATTAATTACATAACCAGTTTTATTTTAAATGGCTTGTGTGTTGGTTAGTAAAGCTCACAGTCTGAAGGTACTCAGTTTGAATCCTGATGAGCGACTACCAGTTTTTACCGAGCTTTTCATGGTTTTTCTCATTCCTTTGTGGTAAATGCTATGATAGTAATGGTACCTTGTAATAGACCATGACCCCTCCCATCAACGTAATCATCAGTCGTAATTATTCTGCCATGTTGCATTTGATGCTGCTTTACTATAGATGTTCTTATGGCTTTATACTAATAACACTGGCAATTAAGTTTCAAGTGTACAGTGTTCAACACTCTGATGTGTGCTCTTTAAAAAAAAACTTTTTGCCTGTTGGTTCATTTAATGATGCCTTGTCAAACTGCGTAGGTATGTAGTCCCAAAATGATTTGGTATGAATGAGTAGTTGTGAAATGTTCTAAGACAGAGGTTCCCAAACTTTTATACCTTGCGCCCCCTTAAAACATTTCATAAATTTCACGCCCCCCCTTCCAGAACAAGTGCAAGCAAACAGATTTGACATAAAATTTAGCTATGAGTATGCAGCACTGTAAGACAACTAAACTGCCTCAACCAAGCAAAGGATAAAATGTTTTTCATACAAACAACATGCCCCCCAGACCCCCACACTTTGGGAACCTTTTTTCTAAGGTAATGTCACCGTTTATCTTAGGAAACAGTAGAATCATGAATACCTGTATTGTGGCAGCCATCATCATCAGGAAACCTCCCAAATATGAACAGGGATACTGTCTACTACCTTTCAGAAATCAATGTTATTTAGGCCAGTTTACAAGTTACGCCAGAAACTATGTCGTGTTGCGTGGAGAGCAGATTTATTTTGTTTTCTGTTTTCTTTACAGTAACTGTGACACTGTAATTCTTCCAAGAGTAGGGGATGATATAAAAGGAAAAGAGCAAGAGTTCTGCCCCAGATGTGAATGTAAATATGAAAGCAGAAACACAACAATCATAAAGGTGTGTATCTTGAACATGTATGAGAATCTTACTGTTAGTACTACAATGGGAGAAAAGTAAAGCTTACAAAATATTAGAGTTCAGGTCTCTCACTTGGCTGAGACCTTCCAGTCTGCTTCCCAACATCTCTAGATATATGTATTTTGGCGAAAAGAAGATAACAAAAATTAGATATGGCATAAATGCAAACCCATGATCCTTAACTGTTCTATTCACCTTCAGTCTTTACAATAGACTACAGTAGTCTATAAATAGACCTGCCACATCATCATCAACTTTTCCTACCGTCCCTCATCATGCTTATCTCCCATGCAAAATCCACAGTAATCTTTAAGCCCACTAGGTTTTTAGTTTTTATCAACACTTCCAATTTCACTGAGAAAGAGGTTAATTTCACTAGACTTGGTCACAGTTTATTCTTTTGTTTAGTGGCTTCATTTTCATAGTCACTCAAAAACTTCTTAAACATAGGGTGCTGGTTCCCATCTTCATTTAAGCCATTTCTTGCATGTGGAGTGCTTAGTAAGTGTTTAGTCACTTTACACATTTTCTTCTGATTTTGCACACGTGTTAGGATACATTTATTAATTTCCTTTCTTCTCCCTTCACTGCCACAAGAAGATTGAAATGTTGCAGTCTTTGTCAGAGGATGCATAGTATCCACGTGATGCATTCACCAGAAGAAGGAGAAGAAAAGAAAGAGAACTGGAGGGCATTGAAATCCACCTTACGTAGTTTCCACTATTATTAAAAAACATTATGAATTTTTAATGTTAATTGTCACTTTGATGTACCTTATTTATCAGAAATTGGTGTTAAGAGGACAGTGTAGTTTTGAATAGAGTATCCTGACTTATGCTTCTACTTGCATGTTACAAATAATTAAGTGCATGCAGTTTATGTAGGGTGTCCCATTTTGGAAGCAACCCAGTACCAATAAGGTACTATGGTACTAAAATATCAGCAGCAGGTTTGCCCCCCCCCCCCCCCCCCCCACTTAATAGATTCTCACAACCTCCTTGTGATCTAGAGTCAAGGTCACGGTAGTTGCTAGGCCGCTGCTCACGATTATGAACACTGTTTAATTTTCAGGTTGTTGTTATCATTGTAATCTGGATTATCTCTCTGTTGGTGATCTATATGCTCTTCCTCATCTGTTTGGATCCATTGTTGAATAAAAGAGTGAAAGGTAACTACCAGGAACACACCAATGAAGAGGTATGTGATATTGTTTTAAGAATTTATTTACATGTGGATATAAGCCACATTTTCTCCAAATCTGCATCCTCTAAATCTGGGGTGCAATATGCGATCAGAATATTCTTTTTAATGACGAGATAATCAGTCTGTATCACAATTGATTTCAAGGTCATGCTTAATTATACAGAGAATCAATGCAGATATTGCAGTAGTAGTAATAAACATATGAACAGTTGTTTCACAGAAGAATAGGTGAATGAAACCGTTTGAAATATTGAGAGGCAAAATTATTTTGTTTTGGAGGTCACGTCATTATTGATGTTTTGGCAGTGGAATTGTTGCCTTTGAACAGGAAAGATGCTTACCCTCAGCAATAGTCGGTTAGAGGGGGTTAACGAAACCCTGTGCTGGTGCAAGTGGAGGAGCATAAAGATTGTTGATCATACTCTGAATTAAAAAGAAATACCCTCGATCTAATGAACATGAACAGTGGTTTGTAACACAGACCATTTTGAATAAAAATTTCCTTGGATATTATCCATCGTCTAGTAAATATAAAACGTAAAACGACGTTTCGGAGATGGGACTCTAATCTCCGTCTTCAGGGATTAGCTCTATCTAGTGGGCCCAACTGTGTAGGAACCTGAAGACAGAGATAGAGTCCCATCTCCGAAACGTTGTTTTACGTTTTATATTTACTAGACAATGGATAATATCCAAGGAAATATTTATTCAATTGACTCTTCACCATCGTCA
This sequence comes from Zootermopsis nevadensis, assembly GCF_977971745.1. NCBI lineage: Eukaryota > Metazoa > Arthropoda > Insecta > Blattodea > Termopsidae > Zootermopsis > Zootermopsis nevadensis. The sequence goes on from NW_028259145.1 coordinate 6,503,969, forward strand.
AGAAGTTTTAGATTTGATATACAGACCATTTTATTCTGATAAATAATGGTGCAGGTTGGTGAACAAAAGTTTCTTTCAGTCTCTGTCTCTCTCTTTAGTGGTTGTCACCCACACATTTATTATGTGATCTGTGCACACGAAATTCACAGGGTGAACTATGTCATTGTTTGAGATGGGGGTGGGGGAGAGGCATGCTCTGTGCTCCGGAATCGTTAACCTTCACTTAACGAAGTTGGTCAGTAGTTTGTTGGTTTGTCACATGAACCAATACTGTTCTGATAATAGCAGAAGTTTGTGCAACTTCATCTGTTTTTCTTATGATCCAGGGATGTCATGTGACTACTGTATTCCAAATAGAGTTTTATGAGAATGGCAGGCAATGAATGTGCAACAGTATGTAAAATGTGATTGGTAGTCATGGAATTGCTATAATTAATGCCTTTTGAATGTCATCTTTTTTTAATGTGACTGGTTCTTGAGGGAAAACTAATTTAAAAATGTTGATGCAGTGTATAAATGACATTTTATTTATTCTTATTTTCGTTTAAAAGTCATGTTTGGTTCATATGCTTACACAGCTTATATTCACATATAGTGTGGCACGTCTTCAGGTTTTGGATGGAGGAGGTCTCCAGATGTGTTGGTTAACTGCAAATGATTGTCTTATAGTAATCACTTTTCTGCATACAAGTGGCCCTTTTGTATCTGTCATGTAAATATTACACTGCATTTTGCAACCAGTTTAAATTGCTGGCATGTAATGAAACAGCTATCCTTTTTATAAAATTAGAACTATCTCCAAGACTATCATTAATAAAAATATAAAATGTAAAAGAATGTTGAAGTCATTAACATGTACATAACAGTATTGCAAAATTGTGCATAATTTGTTTTATCCAGGCTACTTGAGTACGGACATGTTTTAAGATTAAGAAACACTGTAACATGTTTCACTCATTTGGTTGCTGTGTCCTCACAAACTTTTGTTGTTGTTAAGTACCTAAAGCATGTAATAATATGCATATCAACGTAACATTGTTCATATCAGTACGTTGTATGGCTGGACAGAAGAAATATGTCGCAAAACCACTGTTCCTGTCATATTAGAATGGTGTTACTTTCTTATAGCCAGTCACGTGCCATACCTTTCCAGTTAGGTCATCTTTTCATATGGCTGCCACAACAGCGCATCTCTTTGAGGACATCAGGGATCAAGGAGTCCATATACAGTATAAGACATGCGTCTTCTGTGTATTTTGTGAGAGTTCTTTCATTCATATATGTGGATGACGTATCTTAGTTTGCATCTCGCTGGTCTTTTCATGAATATATCAACTGAAATGAGATTGGAATATGATTGCATATGACCATCTGTTATAAAGTTAGTAGAAACATTTAGTGGACTTGAATCCTTGTTGATCTAATGTGCGTAGATGGATCTCAAGCCTTGTAAATCACGTGTTTTTTGGTGCATGGGAACTACATATGTGACTGACCTCTGTCATAAACAGTAAATAGTCTTCTTGATCAGTCATTTGCAACCTCGGGCATTGTTTGCATTCAGCAGTGGGCATATTTGTCTGTGGCCTACACAGAGAAAACACGTGAACATTGGCGGACACATTGGTCTGTAAACTTTTTGTCATTTCCCATGGGGTAAATCAGCTATAGAGTGTGAAGCTTTCTGCACGCTTCAGTCTACTGCCGAGATCGAGAATGCCTTTAACTATGTGTTCACTCCCCCGGATGTATTCTTCATTTTCATGGTGCTTAATTTAGCATCTGGACAAATTTACATTTGAATTGTAATGTGCCCGGAAGTGGAATTTGGAGGCACTGAAACATTGCTTGTCACCCATTATTGAGGTGTTAAGTTAGGTTAATATTACAGTAATGAACATTTTATTTTCAGGATGAAACTAGCACAAGTGCTGGAGGAGTATCGTCTCATGCAATGGGTGTCAGAGGAAATGTTCTGAACAGGGTTGGTCATCAACAGGACAAGTGGAAGAGACAAGTGCAGGAGCAGCGGCGTAACATCTATGACAGGCATGCTATGCTCAACTGAAGTAACAGGCCCTTCTTTTTTAATATGCGCTGCATTGTTTTTGTCAGTGCTGGCTCAGTTATGTCACCAAATGTCTGAGTCTATGATGCGAAGTAGTTTGTGTATTAAATTTACTACATGCTATTTTCATCTGTAATTGTAAACAATGGTATGACTTATTATATATTCAGAAAATAATTGTAAACTCAGAAACCCTGTTCTATAGCTTAAAGTTATTCTTGAAATAGTTGACAAATCCATTTTGTAACATACTAATGAGACAATGTTGTTTGCAGTCTTGTAATTTTGTATTTATTTAGTGTACACAACTGAACAACTTTATGGCAGAACTGAACACCAAGCAGTTGACAATGGCTAAAAAACAGTGTAATCCCATTCTAAAATTTATTTCCTGTTGTAATTGATTCTTTCCAATCCACAAATAATATATTGTGTTCTTTGATTAATTTTATTCAATTTCAATGCTTGTAACTGCATGAATCCAAACCCTGGTTTCATGTGTGTTGCCAACTTCTACACAATACACCAGAGTTCCAGTCCTTATGCTTGTCTATCCTTTCGGTAAAATAAGTGGTCCTCACTACTTTCATCTGTGTACTATTTGAACAGTTTCTTCTGCCATTATCAAAGCTGTATTAGTATATAGTAGTATGAGTAAGACTGGGTGTATGTACAGGTATAGTGTATGTCTGTAAGATACAACAGGTTTCAAATATAGATTTTTAAGTTGAATGTCATGTTGTTATATTTGATTTCATATTACATGCAAACATGAGCCGATGTTTCTCGGTCAGTGTAGTGACTGGTTACATAGTGGACAACCGGGGTACGATCCCCGACGGGGAGCAGAGGATTTTTTCCTGCAGCCTTGGGATCTAGGCAGGTTCTGGGGCCCACCCAGCCTCAATATCCAATGGGTACCAGGGCGTGATGCTGAACACACACCCCCACCTAGTGCTGAGATCAAGAATGATTAGGAACTATACCTCCTTTCCCACCAAGCACCTACATGGCATCTAGTGGGACTGCTTTACTTTTACTTTTTTATTATATGCAGACATTAAAATACATTTGTTGATGTTTTGTTATGAACTTGAAACTAATTACAGAAACAAAAATACAGTAAAACCTCTCTAAGTTGGACACTTGGGGTTCCACGAAAATGTGTCCAACTTAAAGAGGTGTCCAAGATAGAGGGAAAGAGAAAAATCAGATTGTGGTCTATAATCTATTTACTTACATACACCAACTACTGTAGGCTTGCTTGAATTAAGAATTAAAGACAATAGTATTAATAATAATCTTTTGAAGCCCACTCCCATGCATTGCAAATTACACCCCAGCCTCAAAACATTTTCTAAAGTTAATTCCACCAATTTTCGCTTACCTATCGCAAAAAGGAAAAATTCCATTTCTGTTAACACAGTCTGAACTCAAATGCAAGCACAGTACTGATGGCGTTAAAACTGTCTTCTGCAATACTGTAGTCCAGTTAAGGGTTCAGCAAAAGAATAGTTAAACACTTGCAATGCATTCCAATGATGGGTTCAATGTCCATAAGATAATCCTCCAGAGAGGAGGCATTCATCAGTCAGAAATTCAAAATAATAAAATGTGTAACTGAAAACGTTTCCCTGAAAAGCATCAAAGTTAAGTGCATGAACCTGTCCAACTTATAACAAAAGGCGCGTCCAAGATGTAGGGTATTGTGGACATGTAAAATTATAGGATATTCGCAGGTTCCAATTAAAAGTGTCCAATATAAAGGGGTGTCCAGGATATAGGAGTGTCCAACTTGAGGGGTTTTGCTGTATTAGAGATTTATACAGAGGCAAAATGAATTTAAGAAGGGTTACCAACATAGAGTTAATATCAAAGGTGACAATGGTTATCTGCTTACAGATATCCACAGGATTTTGAATAGGTAGAAACATTTCTTTCTTCTTCTTCTATGGCTCTCTGGTCCGCGTTCGGTCCATGGCCTCCTCAATTCTCCTCTTCCATTCGGTCCTTCTGTTAGGTCCGTCTGTCCGAGGTTGAGGTTTCGAAACATATTCCTTTTTACAGTGCAAGGTTGTTAGCCTTGTGACCAACCCCCAACCTGGAGGACCAGGGTACCTGTCTTAGTCTGACCTCTCCCCCTCGACCAATCTGGCTAGGGAGGCCCTACCAGTAGCTAAGCTACTGCCAGCATAGCTCTTGGGATCACTGAGATACTCAAGCCCCACCACCACGACAAGGTGCAGGTACCATTTAGTGGGGAGAAACATTTCTTTAACCAGGTGTTAAATGTTTATGGGGTTCATGACATTGCGCAGATAGATGTACGTGCAGCTGAGTCGTTAGTGCCAGAACCTAACCTTATCAAAGTGGAGACTGCTATCGAGAAGTTGAAAATTATAAATCCCCAGGTATTGATCAGATTCGGGCCGAACTGATCAATGCAGAGGTGAAATGTTGTGTTCCAAGGTATACAAACTTATTTGCTCTATATGGAATAAGGAGGAAATTCCACAGCATTAGAACTAATCTATTGTAGTAGTTCGTGAAATGGGTGATAAGACTGGTTTAATAATTATGAAGGAATTTCCTTCTTTTGCGTACAAAATTTTATCCAACATTCTTCTGGCAAGGCTGACTGCATATGCCAGTGAAATTATTGGGGATTATCATTGTGGGTTCCATCAAAACAGCTCTGCAACTGATCAAATTTTCTACATTCACCAAATACTAGAGAAAAAGTGGAAGTGCTATGGGACAGTCCATCAACTGTTTATAGCCTATGACCAAGTTAAATGAGACAATCTTTACAATATTTTCCTTGAAGTTGTACCTAAGAAGGCAGTCAGGCTAATTAAAACATGTTTAAGTGAAATCATTAGCAAAATTCATGCAGGTAAAAATGTGTCCAATACATTTACTACTCAGAATGGTCTGGTCTGTACTGATGATACTAATCTGTTGGTCAATAATATAAATACTATAAAAGTGAACACAGAAACACTTTTAAGGGCTGGTGTGGATGTTGGTGTAGAATTAATGCAGAAAAAAGTCTGTGTGAACGCATAAATGCTTTCGTTCATGTTCTGTCTTGACCAGGCTTCAACTAGGACAAATAAAGTGGTTGTAGGTGCCAGGATGAAACTTTGCTATATATTTTACTGTTAGCAGGTAAGAATTAGTGACACAGGTTAACATGGCAACAACATAAGATTGAAACCATGGATTACATGAAGTTTGTGAGAAGAAGAGAGGATGAAATATGCTGGAAGAAGATACTGTAGGATGATATTTGAGCTGAATATTTACACTTACATATGCTGAATAAACAAACTAAATTTGTTATTACAAATACATACGTGAAAGCTAAGCCATCTGCAGCTTTTTAAACCACAATGGTATTTTTATATGCTATTACAATGTGTTTGCTAGTCCCGCGCTGTAGCAGCGCAGTCTGAGGCATCATACTTCGGACTGGTGATACGGAATGCGCGCTGGTTCAGGTCTTGGGGAAAAAAATTTCTCATGAGATTTTCGACTGGTGTATGGGACCGGTGCCAACCCAGCATCGTGAGGAAATTGGGGAGCTACAATGGGTGGCGTAATCCGGTCATGAAAACTAGCAATGGCTGGGGGTTCATCCTGCTGACCACACGTCACCCTATACCTGGTTGTGATGATCGTTCACCTCTGCTTAGGCATGTGAACGTGAGGCCAGCAGCCAGCTAGTCGGCTTAGGCTCTCGGAGGGCTGTTACGCTACGGATTATTATTATTATTGTTACAGTATGTTTGCCAGACCACATATAATTGAATTTTCTATGTTCAGCATATAATTGTTCACATTTAACTTAATGCATATAGTTGAATTTGCATTGGACAAACCCTTGGAACAGTGATCAATTATAGTTGTAGCTTCTGCAATGTTTCAAGTGGCCTAACTGGCAAACTCCTACTGTCTTGTAGTTTGATACTTCTCCACCTTTTTCATGAAAACTCAAGATTAAAATATACATGTTTTGTTTGGGTATAAAGCTTGCTGTCTGTGACGGATTTGAGGGGAGCTTCAGAACAGGGTGCTGGGTTGAATACTGAGACAAGATGGAAACACAGAGAATGTGGGGAATTACATAATGATTTTTTTCACCAATTGTGAAAGGGAGCAAATAGGACAGATGAGGAAATATAGTATGCATGCAGGCATTGAGCAATACAAACAATATTTATGTGCGAAGAGACCCCTTGGGAAACCAAAGTGTAAGTCAGAGTATAATATTAAACCGGATGCAGAAATGAGAACGTAGGCTGAATTCATCTGAATCAGAATAGACTCCAGTGGTGTGTTGTGAACTCAGTAAATGTCTGGATTCCATACAAGAATTTTTGGCCAGCTGAGCTACTATCAGACTTTCGAGACCTCAGCTGCACACAGTTGGTGTCACTGCATGACATCAATAGACGGTGCTATAGAGACGTATATTTGTTAAAATTTCTGTTAATCCTATTTGTAGCCACCAGATGGCTCGTAGGTTGCTATTTATTATGGTATTAACAAGTGTGGCTATATAGTATCTTCTTGTTAATGATGAGAGTTAAGTATAATCTTGTTAACAGCCTCCTTCCGGATTTTGTAAGGTATGGACCAGAATAACTTGAGAACAGATGAGATACCTTGTGTTTGTCCGATTGGAAAATAGGGAAGGTATTATTAATCTGTGGTGGGAAGAACCTGGTTGTGCTGCCATCTTATCACACAATGATGACACTACACATAAACAAATTAATTAGTCTGGGCGTAGTATTTGTGGTTTGATTTGTTGTTAAGAATAATTAATCTTCTACTACGGTAACGACATATTTGCGGTTCTAGTTGAAATATGGCATCTGTTGGAGAACAATTAACCTTGGCACGTGGTAAGTTCCTTCTTGCATTTAATACAGTTTGCTGTTGCATCGCTTCGATAAAATTGAATTTTTTTTATTTTGACAGATGTGAAAAGAGCGATCGAATTGCTGGAGAAACTACAGAAAAGTAAGTAATTTTCACTATAATTTAAATAGCTGTTATTGTAAGTCTTATTGCATTTATTGCTACATTAAATTTATATAATGCTTGTAAAACTGCTGTTTGAAGTGTAGGGTGACAGTATTTCGTATTAAATATTTAATTTTAATTTAATACTGCATGTACAGGTGGGGAAGTGCCTGCTACAAAACTGGCAGCTCTTCAAAAAGTCCTGCAAAGTGACTTTCTGAATGCAGTGCGTGAAGTTTATGAACATGTGTATGAGACTGTTGATATCCAAGGGTCACAGGATATTCGGGCATCTGCTACTGCCAAGGCTACGGTTGCTGCATTTGCAGCAAGTGAGGGGCATGCACACCCTCGGGTAGTGGAGTTACCAAAAACAGAAGAAGGTCTTGGTTTCAATGTTATGGGTGGCAAAGAGCAGAATTCACCCATCTACATCTCCCGTATTATTCCAGGGGGTGTAGCAGATCGGCATGGTGGCCTGAAGCGTGGTGACCAGTTGCTTTCTGTTAATGGTGTGGTGAGTGTGTAGGAGGAAGAAATTATTCAAGTAACATCTATAGAAAGTATCTGCTGTAAAATAGAAAAGCGGTGTATATTTATCAGCAAAATACACTTCTGCTAAAAGTAAGGTGGTTCTTTTGAAGTGATGGGCACAAACAAAAAATGATGTAATATATACTCCTAGCTTAAATTATGCAACATTTGCTTCCTGTCACAGTGTCTAGGACGTTTGAAGAATTGTTGATCAGTAAATTCTTACAGTACATTTTAATATGTTTATTGTGGGCAAGTGGTTAGTACTCCTGTTTCATACATGGGAGGTCCTGGGTTCAATTCGTGGTCCAAATATCTGACATCCTGTCTGAGTTTCTTCATGGTTTTACATAGTCCCCCCCTGGCAAATGCTGGTATTTTACCATAAATTCAGCCAGGCCTACTTCTTTCCACATCCTTTCAAATTCATTAATCATCGCTTCATTTGACACAAAAATCTGAACTTTTGACAGGTTAGGCCAGTTTGTTACTTGTGAATGGGTAGTTAGTGTGAGCACATATATATATGAATTTAACACTGTGATTGGCTGAATTAACATCCTTCTCCACACTGTCAATCAAAATACTGATTTGCAGTTAGAAAAGTCTGTAGCTAGTAGCAGACTGCATGAGGTTCCAAGCATGAGCTATGTGTAAGTTTTACTGTCAAGATTGGTTGATGGCGAGGAAGTTCTACGAGAACTTGGACATATATGACATAAATGAAAACCTGTCCTGCCAGTAATCACAGCACATACAAAGTACCCAAAGTGTTCCAGTTTTGTGTTTGATAGTCAGTTAACACTAAATATCAAGTTAAATTGTTGTGGGCTCCGAATTGTGATGAAGTAGCTTATTTTTAAGTAGCTGCAGAACTGTCACTTAGCTATCTAGAGGTATATTTGCAGGTTGAAATAAAAATATATAACTTCATTTAATACATGATAAATTCTTCCAGTAAGAGGGGGAAAAGGGGGTATCATTGTATAAAAAAATACTGTAAAGTGCTGACAGATTACTGTTAACCAGATTCAGGTTTGTAATTATTTTGTAATGTGAATATTTATTTTTATTTTATTTTTGTTGCCAGTCAGTGGAGGGTGAGAACCACGAGAAGGCAGTGGAATTGCTAAAACAAGCACAGGGCTCAGTGAAGCTCGTTGTACGTTACACGCCCAAAGTGTTGGAAGAGATGGAGTTGAGGTTTGACAAACAACGTGCTGCACGGAGGAGGCAATTTCAGTAGAACGTATGTCACATGACATTCTCCCATATTTTGTTTTGCTTCATGTAAGACAGCTGTGTTTAGAATTTTATCATTTGAGAAACTCTGTTTGCACTGGTCATGAAATCATATTCCCAACAATTTCATAAAATACTGTCATTCATATGTACCATGATAAGTAACACAAAGCATTACTAAGTGAGCAACCAGGTTGCCCTGTACTGTATGAAAGATGTCTCAGCACTCGTAGTTTGTTTCATTAATGTCTTAGTATGCTGTTTCGTAATGTAGAGCTCTGTGAAATAATTATTGTCAATCTTTGCGTTCCATCAATATCTGTCTATAAAGTCTTAAAACACTGATGTAAAAGTACTGAGGAATACCAAAACCAAAGTTTGGATGTATGTATATAGATTATGGTATTTGAGGTACTGTAGTAACCAGTAACCACCAAATAAAATATCAGATTTATACTGTTTTGAATTGTTTGTATACATGGTTATTATTCTATTATTAAATATTTATTTTTAATTGTGTATGATATTATGGTATAAGACATATGTAACATTTTATAAACAGTTTTAATGGAATTGTCAAGCAAATTATTCATTATAAGGAGCTTAATTACATTGCCCTAGAAGTATTAATAATTATTCTGTTTACCTAAATTTGTGCCAGAAATGTGGTACTTTCTCAGTTTTGGTGGTGGCTTTCTATCTTTTTCTATCTTGTGTATCAAATAAAGGTTGAAACATCTGTGTTACTGAATGATGTGCTGAAACTAGTAATACTGTTTGTCACATCTGTGTAATCTTATGTTGCACTCACTGTCAGGAGTACTATCTTACTAGTCCTTGAAAGTGAAATGAAGAGGCATGGCTCGTTCTGGAATAGATAATATCTTATTATTTTTGTAGAAAGACAGGCTGAGTTGTTAGTCCATGTTCAGGAAGTGAGGAGGATGCATTTATATTGTTCGAGGGAAATATTCTATTCAAATTATCATGAATAAAAAGGTTTTTGAGTCATTTATAGATGTCTCACAAACAGGGAATACAACACATGGTGTATTAAGTTAAAGGGATACACTGACAAGAATATTACGGAACGAGTGGTATAGCTTTTGAGTAGATTTTTAATGTCAGAAGTGGTTTACAGTTGTACTGTTATTTTCATAAGTACCTTGCGGCAGCAGAAAAACTGACAGTGACAGTGACATTGAAGTACGCTAGTATTAGGCTATGTTTGATACAGAGCAACATAGTTTATGAAGTTTAATCAGCATATTATGGATACAAAATGGGAAATTCACATGAGACTATAAGAAATTTTAATATTGATGATGCATTTATTATTTAATGAACAAGCATAATATGGAAAAAATTATCAATACCCATTGAATCCTGCTCAGGAAATCCTAATTGCACTTTTCTTTTCTGAAATGAATTGAAACGTATTTTGAGTTGTTTGAAATTAAAACCTCCATAATGTGGGAAATTTAACATTTTTTCTGTGATACTCTGAGTTTTTTTTAATAATTTTTCAATGACGCATTCTGCACCTGATCCTTGAAATGGCATAAGTGTAATTTTCCTGGGCTTGCCTCTGCAAGAGGGGTTCTTTGTAATCATAATTCTTTCTACAGTGTGTCATTTGGGAGAATCACATAGTTTATATATTTTGGACACCCAGTGCCTAATTTCTAGAATTGAACAAATCAATAATTTTCTGTGAGTTGTTTTTTACAAAAATAATGTTTTCTTATATATTTATTTCTTCCTCCTAGTATATGCTTATAACCACGGTGGTCTAGCGGTTAGAACGCTGGCCTTGTAATCCTGGGGTCTCGGGTTCGATTCCCGGCGGTGCCCGAAATTATAACTTGTGTTGGGCAAGGCCGTGGTCTAGGCAACACGGAGTTTTCCTCCGTGGCATCCGAACAATTACTCCTTTCACACACAGAAGAAGTCAATGGCAAACCACTTCTGGATCATCTGCCAAGAACGTATATGAACAGGTCCCAGTCCGAGAAAAGGATGGAAGGATCCTGTTCATATGGACCTGTCGTCAGACAGAACACTAAATAATAATAAGATGAGGTGGTCTAGCGGTTAGAACGCTGGCCTTGTAATCCTGGGGTCTCGGGTTCGATTCCCGGCGGTGCCCGAATTTTTAACTTGTGTTGGGCAAGGCCGTGGTCTAGGCAACACGGAGTTTTCCTCCGGGGGCTTCCCCGGTTTCTCCGTGGCATCCCAACAATTACTCCATTCACACACAGAAGAAGGCAATGGCAAACCACTTCTGGATCATCTGCCAAGAACGTATATGAACAGGTCCCAGTCCGAGAAAAGGATAGATGGATCCTGTTCATATGGACCTGTCGTCAGACAGAACACTAAATAAAATAAATAATAGTATATGCTGTCAAGAGAAATTCACTGTGTTGCAATAGTTTTGGACATATCTGTGCTCTATTTCCAAACTTTAAAATCAGTACTCTTTCTGGTGTATGAGCCGGGATAGCTCAGTCAGTATATTGATTAGCTACAGGCTGGACGACTGAGGTTCGATCCCCGACGGGGGCAGAGGATTTTTTCCTCTAGCGTCTGCATCCAGACCAGCTCTGGGGCCCACCCAGCCTCCTCTACAATGGGTACCGGGGGTCCTTTCCCGGGGGTAAAGCCGGCCGGGGCGTGATGCTGACCACTCACCCCCATCTAGTGCCGAGGTCAAGGAAGAGAGGAGCTATACGTCCACTCACCCCAAATGCCTTCATGGCGTATAGTGGGACAAACTTTACTTTACTTTTACTCTTTCTGGTGTTGTCTCACCAAGATGAACATTTTTTGTGTGTATAATTTTTCATACAAATTGCCATTGTATAAGATTTGGACAACTTTGAGCCTTTTTTTCTAAATAGGCAAAAGTAAAAAAAATTCAGGGTTCGCTTTCCAAGAGTGACATTTTTTGTATTTACCTTTTTCTCTATGGCACACCATTTGGAATAAATGTGCTAGTATATTAGTTTTTTCGATACCATTGTGCCTAATTTTTTAAACCAGAATTCAATAATTGCCTCCTGTTGTTCTTTCAGGAGGATCATTACTTTTTTGTTAATTTTTTCTGTGAAACTGTTGTGTATTTTTGACACCTCTATTCCTAATTGTCATAGTAGAAAGCAGTTACTTTTTTCAGAGTTGTCTCTCCCAGTTGTTTACTTTTTCAAAATTTCCTGAAAACTTTATCATTATAGCAGTGAATATTTATGTTTGAGGTGAGCAGCAAGGCACAATCTTGACAGCCTTTAAAAGTGAATGTGCAATATCATGAAAATTGTCCATGCCAGTAAGATTTGAGGCCCATGGTGGTGAATGTGAAGATGGATGTTTTCTGAGTTGTAGCAAGCACAGTGTAGTCTGGTAGAAGTTTACCAGTGTCTCATCGACCTGATGAGACACGGCGGCAACGACCTCTGAAACGTTAGTAAACTTCTACATGACAACACCAATATAATAACAGTTGCAAGTCATCCACACTGATACATAATTACGTTATAGATTGTGTCATCAGTGGCATTTACAATAGTGCGGTAATGCTAGTTATAAATAATTCCGCAATGCACAGTAGTGCGCTGGTAGCATATCAAAGTTCTTCATACGCTATATAGTAATGGCGCTATTACATGTGTGCGTTGTACGGAAGGAGAAAGTTCAGTAGTTAATCCTACGTATTCTTCTTCGTTCTTTCGCTGTGTTCGAGTTAGATGCGTAGAGTAGTTATTGTTTGTGTCATTGGAGGCAGCTGTTTATTTCCTATTTGTTTCTGCATATTATAAAATATACTATTTTTCTTCAAGGTACTACATTACAGTAACCTACTTCTTGAAAATCAAGGTAAGTAATTTAGGTTGAACTAAATATATGTAGTTTATATATGTAGATTTACAACAGTGTATTTTAGTTTTTAATTTGGTGGTAAATATTGTAACCGTTATGATCATAACCGTATTTGTTTAATTGAAACAATTTAAACCAATAATTTTTCTCGAACAGCACAACTCGTTTGGTATTCGCTCTGTGTTAATGACCTCTGCCAGCACTTGTTGACATTTTATGAGATGTACGATGTGTGTTCATTTTAAGGGGGCTATGTGAATAGGAACTTTCAAAGTTTGCCCATTATTTTCATAATGTATTACACCTGAGAGGATCTACAAAATGCTATCAGGCCCATAATTCACATAAATAAAAAATACCTTTGTAATTTGTCAACCTGAACCATCAGTGTGGGAATTTTATGCCTATACTTTTCCTTTGAGTAAAGCATAAACTTTATACTACTGAATTCCCACCTTACGAGAAATCTTGATCTCAACAGTGATTTCCATCTTTTGGCTTAGAACATGATATAATATAAATTAATGTTACTGGAAATTAATATCATGAGTAGTGGTGTTACTGAGAATAAAGAACACAGTATTGCCATTTTGTTTAGATGTATGACTACTAATTTTGTCACCAATCCAAATTACAACAGAGAGCATATGCATTTCATGTTTTGTTGCAATGGTGACTTGTTTTGAAAGTGGTGATTTAAAATTCAGAAACTTATTACAAAAGAGTATAAAATAGCTTTTGCCAGGACAGACCTGTTTGTATCTTTGAAGAATAGTGCTAGAGAAGTGTGATTATTTAAATGTTGCATAAAATAGTACATAAACATGTGCAAATGAAGGGCAGAACAAGCTACATGTACAGTGTGGCAACTGACAAAATGTGAATTGGGTGTTATTCTAACCACAGGAGAATCCATGGGATCATGTTTATGAAAGATGGATAGGGCTGGAAATGAAAGAATGGTGCTTGAGAATATGACATTCCAAAGGATGTTTATTGTCTGAGATGTAGGATATTTTGTGCTTAAAGTTTAGTTTGTCAAACTAGACTGTAGTCTAGGTAAGACAGAAGGACCGGTTAATCTGTGTCAGCAGAGCAAGCAGGGACTGAACACCTTCTTGTGAAGATGGTGTTGAGTCTCTGGGATCCATAAAGGACACAGTGTCTTTACTTCTCAATAATATCTCTGTTCTGTGTTGTTGGTTTAATGCACTTTCTGTTGTAAGCTATAATTGAAGCCTGACCCAAGTGAATGTGTTTAGTAACAACTGGCACCTGAATTTGATGTATCTATTTTTGGTAGTTTAGTTATGGCAATGGTAATGCGAGAAGAAAGGAAAGTCTGTTGTAGGATGTGAATTATTGAGCACTCCAGGTAACTGTTCTGTATCCATGGATACATGTGCATTATACTAGCCATCACCAGATTGCGTGCTCAAGGGCCACAGCAGAATCATACGTTACATGAAAAGCATAACCCAGGTAAGGTGAATGAAAACATCTCAGAATTTGCAGTGTAGCAAAGCTAGCATCACTGTTTTGTTGAATTAGAGTCGAACGGGACTTTGGGAGGCCTTTAGTTCCTTCCTTGGCCTTCTGTATGTGTATCACATCTACAAATTAAGGTAATGAATGTGAGTACACAAAAGGGAAGTGATAGCAAATGTAAAGCAGCAATTTTTTTTATGAAGTGCTGTTCATATTTTTATTTAATAAGGTAACATTAAGCAGTGTGAACAGAACAATGCTCTGCAAATTTTGAACACCCATGACACACCCTGATTTGTCAGACATGACAGCACACCACAAAATTTTGCTTCACGAAAAATCCCGTAAATATGGATCTACATATAAATTCTTGCACTACAAGAATGCAGGCATAAGAAAACAAAACAACACGTGTTGAATTAAACTATTGATGATGACCCTATGTGTGTTTATTACGAATTCTAATTGCATTTTAAAAATGTAACGTGCTAATATGCGTTAGGTTGACAGTCCGTCAATGTTTTTATTATAGTTTCACTGTTTATTAAGACTGCACTACATATTTCGACCTTAAATGGTAATCTTAAGGTGGTTTGTGATAGACTGTGTCTTAAGCAGCTTTCCTCGTTCAGTAGGCTGTAGTTGAGTTGAACTACACTTCTCCGTTGGTAACTACTTCTACATAGTCCACTCTGATTAAATACAGTGAGCTGGTTAAGAAACAGTCCATTACGTGGTTGAGTGAGCAACAGAAAAAAAATGTACGTATATAGGGGTCTGGCATCAACACGCATTCTTCAGGAAGGTGGTCCAGCGTCACGTTGTGCTTTCTCAGTTCGAGAATATCTCGATAACACATTCAGTGGACGGGGATTTGATATGGCATGACCACCCAGACTTGACAACATGAGATACTTGGCTCTAGGGCAGAGGTTCTCGCCATTTTTCGTTGGCGTACCACAGATTCTAATTTAACACACCAAATTTACCACTAACCAAATGCGTTCAGGGAAAACTTATTTATGTTAATATTATCTTTTGATTTTCTTAATTAGTTCGCGTACCATAGGTTGAGAAGCGCGGCTCTAGGGCATTTTAAAACATTTCTCAGCAAGATTCAAAAGCAGCCACCAGGGACTGTTCCTATGCTATTCGGAATTCAGCGTGGAAGAAATTTTCTGAAAGAATATGGAAACTGATCAAACAATGAGCGGAGAATGGAGGGCGGGCAAAGGGACTTTCTGGCCACTCTGTATATTTGCATGCATGCCAACTGAAAATTGAGAGTCGAATTGCTTGAATGATATACGTGAAGCCAGTTAATTTGTCACAGTTCTTATATACGAGGTGCGATCGGAAAGTTTCTAGACTGCGCCTATAAAAACCCGTACACTTATCTCAGGTATTAAATTCATCCATCACCCTCGAAGTAGTTCCCCTGCCGCTGCCAAGCCTGGAAGCATCCCTGGAAATCTTTCTTTGTCAGCCTGTCAAGCACCATCTGCGATTCTGCATGAATCTCTTCTATCGTCTTAAATCTCCTTTCCCTTTAGCTGAATTTTCATCTTTGGGAAGAGGAAGAAGTCACACGGAGCTAAATCCGGCGAATAAGGAGGGTGCGGGATGACGGCCATGGTGTTTGAGGCCAAAAACTGCCGAACTTTGAGGGCGGTGTGCGCTGGCGCGTTGTCATGATGCGTCGCATGTGAAGTTCTTCCTTTAGAATCAGCTGACAGGTCCCATAGCCTATCCCAACAATGTCGCACAAGCCGTTGATGGTACGACGTCGATCTTCGTGAATGGCCTGCCGAATCTTCGTAACATTTTCGGGCGTTGTGCTCGAAGATGGTCGTCCAGAACGCTCGTCATCATCGACAGAGGTTCGGCCATTTTTAAAACGTGAATGCCACACAAAAGTTTGTGCACGACCCATTGCGGACTCCCCAAATGCTTGCTTTAGAATTTCATAGGTTTCCGTAGCCGTTTTGGCGAGTCTTTGGCAAAATTTGATGCACACGCCTTTCCGAAATCGCAGGAGGGTCGGTGTAATGCACTACCAAAACGCTCGTAACTAAGAAACAAATGCTAATTGGATGATGCCGGCTGGCACACTGATTCACTATGAATGTAGGCCGCACCCCCTAGCGGCAGAAGCTCGTACTACATCCGGTTCGCCCTCCATTGACACAGTCTTGAAACTTTCCGATCGCACCTCGTAGGTTACTTTGTCAGAATTGTTGAAAGTATCTCTGCCTTATTTCGATTCTTACCAATGTAAGGTGAGTCCCAACCGTGAAATGTAATCCGCCAGCAGTTGGAAGGCAGTTTCCTATAATGAAGAAACGTAAAATATGTAATTGTGATAACATTAGAAAAAATTAATATCAGGAGTTGGGGGCCATCGGCAAAGAGACTGCAATTACGTAATTCCATTATATGAAAAACGTGTTATGAGGCGTACAAATTGATTGCACTGACCTTGGAAATGTTACGCAACAGAGAAACGGACCAGTAAACTAAAACCATCATGAGAAACACTTCAGAGGAAAGTTTTTAGAAATCATTCAGATGTAATCATGTTTTTATTTTGTAATAAACCGGAGGACAAATTAGTTTGATGCTACCCTTCTCCCCCTAATAAAATTTGAATCATGGGACTGGTTTCTGGAACTTTAAATCCAGCGCGTCCACTGATCGAATTTTCTAACGTGAACTTGTACGAACAGTTTTCTACGTGTTATGTAACTGTGTATACGTCGGATTGCCGAGTAAATGTGTACTTAGTTTCTTTCTGTGCAGGAAACAGGTTCAAGTACGAATATAATATTGTAATCTGCAAACAAGTTGGCGTGTGGGTGACGGCACAATTCTAGAATATGGTTAGCTATCTCCTACTAACTGAACACACATTTTACTATGAACTGGATATCATGACTTGGAAGTATTTTCATAACTCAAACCTGAGATATATGTTTTCAGCAAAGCGTGTCCAAGACTTCCGCCACGACCTTTACGAGCAGCTACGCGCCAAAGTAGTTTTCCCCTTGGATATGCATGTTAAATTGCATAACTTTTTTTTTTTGTAGGGAATATGTTCGCGTATTGAAGGTGTTCGAGCAGATATATTTGTGTTGCACATGTTCGGCACAGTTTACCTGTTTTCCGCTGGAAATGTAGTCCCGTTTAAAATGTTATTTTCAGTACAGATGCACAATTTACAACACTCACAGGTGTTTAAATGTTTGTGTTATTATTTCCTAGTACAACAACATTGTAGTAAATTTAGTTCAAGGAAAAAAGTGAGCACTTCAAGACAAACGTTGGTTAGAAACTAGTGCAACTTCTCTCATAAAAAATTGTTTGTTCGTTAGTGCTTACCTGTGCCACACAATGTGTGCTGTAAATACACCATGGAATAAACTGAACAGTAGGTATTTAATATTCTGGAAAAGTACTGAAAATTTAATATCCAACAGTAAGCGTCTCTGAGGCAAATGTTTCTTGAGGGTGTAAGCCAGCTCAAAGATGTAGGAGTCAGAATATTGTTTGCACTCAGGACCATATATTTTCATACCATAAAAACCCAACTTGCTACCAGGTGATTAAGCAAATTACCTTTCAGACTACGTGTAACCCTGCAGGGCTCCAATTTACATCACTGCTGCTCGTTTGTCTATTGATACGTGTGGTACAGCTGGGGAATCGTCGAGCCTGTTTAATTTAAATTTTGTATTGGAGAATGTTGCAAAAAGATTTGAGCTTATTTTAATTGTCACTTGGTCAGATATTCGTAACAACCACTTCACATAAGAGCTTCTAGATGCCCTCCAGCTGTGCTTTAGGGGTTGAGGTTCCAGCACGAGGGGTCTCATCACATGGCGGGAAAGATTGTCCGGGACATGAGGGTTGTCATTGCATGGCCACCTCTGTCGCCCGACCTCACTCCTTCTGATTTTTTCCTATGGGAGGGGGGCCGTGTACAGAAATTCAGCTGCCCGCCTCGAAATTCATGGCGGTCTTTGGCCATGTCGAGTTTTAACTTTGTCTTTGTTTTCGTGTCGCATTTGATGTCGAAAACAGAACGTTAGGCGACGTTCGTTGCTTAACATCTGCTGCATGGAACGAGTGCACGAACTTTCTCCTCTCTGCACAGAAGACGCCTTGGTGTAGGAAAATAGCAAATGGATATTAAACAGGCTCATATACCAGTAAACATAAGAAACTTGATATTAAGTTTAATGTAATGTGCTTTTACTTCGGGAGAGCCCTTTTCGAGACAGCATTTTAGCAGAACCCTGGAAACAAAATCTAATGACTTGAGTATTTGTTTTAAATTTAAAGCCATACATTTAGAAATTTTAATTTGCGCCATGTTTTAGGAAGCAGTTTTGTGATCCGTTTACCCAATGCGGCGGTTACACCCACTTGCTGACCGTATGGGAGTTGAAGTTGGGAACAGTCGTTGAAAGCTGTTCGTAAGCCAGTTTCAGCTTTTCATTCTTGTTGTCGAATATATTGAGAACGTCGTTCTGTTAAGCTACGTTGAGACGATGAACGCGCCTTCACAACTGCATTTGAAATGTGTGGAAACTCTTCTTTCGGAGCTGCCCAGAAGTTGGCCAGGCGAACGTTAACGAAGAACGTGAAGATTTTAAACCTTTCGCCTGTTGAAATGTCAATTAATCCCACACATTGTTTTGTTAATTATCCTTAGTCTGAGACAGGGCATGTTGCCGGGCATTGTAACCGAAAAGCTTCTGCCATAGGTGGGAAATACTTGTTCACTGTGACTTATATGTGTGTCATGAATGTCCCTGTGTGCCTTGAACTTCACATCACTTCTGAGACTCAGATTTCAATAAAAGAATTCATCTAGTGTCTGTGCCATTTCTTTTGTACGCAGTTTTACGCAAAGAAATACATTTTTTCACGTGCAGAGACAATTAATGTCTCTGCACGTGGAAAAGATATTGTGTTAGCCCGACTTTTGAATGATAGATTTATTTTGTTAAAATCTGAGGTTCTCGTGGACATGAGTATGAATATGGCCGCCTCCATCGCCAGAGTGGTGATGGAGGCGGCAGGATTTCCTCAGATGTCGGTTAATGTCTACCAGACAGGCCTGTTGAATGCCAGGAGGGGTGGCCAACACTGAATACCAAATTTCCCAGCGTTGTGTGATTGCACGAAGCGCAAACTCTTCGTCGTGATAGACATCCAACCTTTGTGTACAGAAGCAGCGTTATGTAACAGCTACTGCCATTTTATTCACAGAGCGCGCTGACAGTTATTGACTCCATTTGGGCTGGATTTTGTAGCATTGGTCGTCAAAATCTCGTCTGACAGTTTTCAGTGATTTTTAAATCGTTTTGACAACAGCGTGACGAAGAATCTTACATTGGCTTCTGGTGCAATGGCTTTAAGATTTGCAACAGAGCAATCATCGATTGTTCGCCATCTGTGTAAAAATCAACATGTTTCTTGTTAAGGCCGTCTTCAGCCATGTACAAGCGAAGTATATTTAACAGGCAGACATGTGCGCGTACATCTCTGCTTCAGCTTACCGTAATAAACGTGTATCTCATATGCAAGTAAAACAGGAGTCTTGAGGTTGTGTATGAATGTCTTTAATGCGTTGAAGTAACTCACATTCAGTGTTACAACTCACGTTCTGCAGTCTTTTCGATTCGAAATTTTGGAGGTTATAATCACAGTCCTACGAGGTATTGAGTAGTGTGATAGCTGATGTGTATGGGCTTGAGACCTGTGTATTAATGCAGCACCTTATCGACGGAGTGTTCATTTCGCATCGAAAGGTTCTGTTTTTTAAGATGACATGTAGATTTATTAACGCGTGAGCCTTTTTATACAGGGTGATCGTAAAGTCGTGGGACCCACATTAACTCTTTCGTGTCGATTCGGCGGGAGCTGCTGCGTCCAGTGTCTTCGGAAACTTCACGGTATCTCAGCGTTTCCGATTCTCATCTACGAGCTGAAAGTTGCTGTATTAAAATTTAAAAAAGAGCTGAAACAACCGCGCACGATTTAATGAACTGACGACTCGCACGGCGAACCAATGTCCACGCCAAGAGCTTCTTGTGCGCAATGAAGACCATTACAAGACATCGGTTCGTTTTTCCGTAGCTTGCCTGGGGTAGAACTGAATCCACCGATTATGGCCGTTGACCTTGTAGGGAGTGCCCAGTATGAGGACTACTCAATGAAGGAAGGAGTTTCCGTCGGTCAGTACAATCTGTGTCAGTGCAAAAGTGTGGAAACCTGATAATTGTTGTCTTGTGACTGTGCTGAGTTGACAACATGGCACCTGTTCGTTGTAATCTCCTTTCTGGTCATTAATAACGCCTCGTATCACAACACTCAGACAGACAAACCACCGACGTCTTAATCAATGAAGGACGAAATGAAAGCCTGGCTATTGGAAATGAACATCCCATTTTGTGACAGCGTGTTGAAAGCTCAACTGTACGATTTAATCAAATTAAATAAGCCAAAGCACAAATATTATGTGATTGATCAGATTTTAGCAGACAAAGAACGTCTGTGCTGAGACTTCCGCCGTACAATCCCGATTTAAACACCAATAAACTTATTTGGGCAGACGTAAAACAATGGGTTGCAAGCAAGAACACAACATTTAAAATTAAGGTCGTCGAGCATCTGTGTCGCCAGAGGTTCGAAGAAATTGGGCAAGAGGAATGTGGAAAAACTAGAACAGATTTATTATGAGCAAGAAGGCATAATCGAAGACGCTATTGAACGCATTACAATTGAAGATAATGGAGTGACCAGCAGCATCGGTAGTGATGAATCGAGTGATGTCAGTAAGCGATGGTCTGTGAGGAGTGGAAGATTTGGAAGAGGACCGAAGAGTTGTGAAGAAGATAAAATCATCTAATACTCTCTGCAGTGTTAATTTTCTAGTGAAATCGACTTTCCTGTGTTACATACCGTGGTGGTATTTTATTTGGAGTGTACTGTATGCGGCCTGCTGCCATCACTACCAGGAAACTTCTGGTAACTGACTCGCTCCGAGGTTCCAGTTTACAAACGTTCAGCGGCCAAAAACGCTGGAACGCAGTATACGTAACGCTCGGTTAATTTTGGCAACTTTGCAATACGTTAGATGATGTTACGACAGGTTAGGTTAGGATAGTCTGAGTTGGGTTAAGCTAGGTAGGGTTAGATTGTTAGGTTAGGTAACGTGTTAAAAATCTTTGTCACGTTTCGACATTTATGACCACATCACATCACGATGTTACATTACGTCACGCTGAATCACGTTTGGTCACGCTTTGTAAATCGTCACGTTTCGACACTTATGGTGATCCATCGTCACGACCTCAAAGCAGATCACGCCTAGTCACGCGCGGTCACTAAGTCAAGTTTCGGCACGCTTGCGTTATGTTACGTAAGGCTCGGTTACTTTTGGCTACTTTGCAATACGTTAGATTAAGTTTCGACGTGCTGGGTTAGGTTACAAATGTTCAGTTTGGATAGGTTGGGTTAGGTTAGGGTAGGTTAAGTTTGTTAGGTAAGGTTTTGAAATTTTTTGTCACGTTTTGGCACTTATGGCTACAATTCATCACGCCGTTACCCGGTGTCCTACATGAGCGGTGCGAGTTGCGTGGGTGAAGTGGAAATATCAAACTGGCTGTTTGTGTGGCGCTGTCCTAGGTTACAGCGAAGCGGTCAGTGGCCAAAGCCGAGATCAAATATTTTGATATTTTCGAGCAGGTCGCTGCGCTGGCCAGTAAGGCGCATGCGCAGGAAAGCTCTGACTCTGCAGTACAGGGAAGGCGCATGCGCAGGAAGGCCGTGTGTTTCTCTCACGGAGGACACAACAAGCGATTGCCTTATGTCATATGACACCCCATGCTTCTTATGCAGCTCGCACAGCTCGCTTCTTATCGCTTACGTAGGACATTGCCTTACAGTACGTCACGCTTTGTCAGTGTTGGTCACGCTTGGTTAAGCTTTGTAAATATTCGTCACGTTTCGACACTTCTGACCACATCTAGTCACGCCATTACTGTATGCCACGCCTAGTCACGCTTTGTCACATTTGATCACGCTTGGTAACTCTTAGACACTTTCCAAGATTTCGTCGTATTTTAACACTTATGGTGACCCTCTTCACGCCTTTATAGCAGGTGACGCCTAGTCACGCTTTGTAAGTCTTCATCAAGTTTCGACTGATATAGTGATCTCTTGTCACTAGGACAAAGCAAGTCGCGCTTTGTCACGCTGGGCACACGTGGTCACTAAGTCACTTTCCGACACGCGTACGTTATGTTACGTATGGCTCTGTTAATTTTGACAACTTTGCAATTCGGTAGATGATGTTACGACAGGTTTGGTTAGGTGGCGTTAGGTTAGGATACGTTCGTTTGGATTAGGTTAGGGTAGGTTAGGTTAATTTCAGTTAGGTTAAGCTAAGTTAGTTTAGGTTAGTTTGTTACGTTAGGTAACGTTTTGAAAATCATTGTCATATTTCAACACATATGGCCCCATCTCGTCACGCCGTTACATTACGTCACGCCTAATCACGCTTTATCACGTTTGGTTACGCTTTGTAAATATTCGTCACGTTCCTACACTTCAGGCCACATTTCGTCACGCTGGTACAGTACGTCACGCTTTGTCTCGCTTGAGCACGCTTGGTCAGGCTTAGACACTTTTAAAATATTCGTAGTATTTTAACACTTATGGTGACCTCTCGTCAATCCTTTATAGCAGGTCACGCCTAGTTACGCTTTGTAAATCTTCGTTAAGTTTCGACACATGGTGATCCCTTGTCACGAGGTCAAAGCAGGTCACGCTTCGGCACGCTTAAGTTATCTTACGTAAGGCTCGGTCAATTCTGGCTACTTTGTAATACGTTAGATTAAGTTTCGACATCTTGGGTTAGGTTAGGTTAGAAATGTAAGCTTGGGTTAGGTTAAGTTAGGTTAGTTAACGTTTTGAAAATCTTCGTCACGTTTCGACACTTATGGCAACATCTCATCACGCCGTTACATTACGTCACGCTTATTCATGCGTTGTAAATCTTCGTCTAGTTTCGACACTTATGGTGATCCCTTTTCAGGACGTCGAAGCACGTCACGCCTAGACACGCTTTGTCACGCTCGGAAAGCGTGGTCACTAAGTCATGTTTCGGCACGCTTACGTTATGTTACGTAAGACTCGGTTATTTTTTGCTAATTTTTAATACGTTAGATGAGGTTACGAGAGGTTAGGATAGGTTGGGTTAAGTTAGTTTAGGTTAGGGTATGTTAAGTTAGGTTAGGTTTATTTAGGCTAGTTTGTTAGATTAGGTAACATTTTGAAAATATTCGTCACCTTTCGGCACTTATGGCCACATCTCGTCAAGCCGTTACAGTACGTCACGGTTAGTCACGCTTGGTCAGGCTTTTAAAATGTTGGTGATGTTTTAACACTTAAGGTGTCCTCTCGCTACGCTTTCAAAGGAGGTCACGCTTTGTCACTAATATATATAACTGAAGATAATGGAGTGGACAGCAGCATCGGTAGTGATGAATCGAGTGATGTCAGAAAGCGATGGTCTGTGAGGAGTGGAAGATTTGGAAAAGGACCTAAGAGTTGTGAAGAAGATAAAATCATCTAATACTCTCCGCAGTGTTAATTTTCTAGTGAAATCGACTTTCCTGTGTTACATGCCGTGGTGATATTTTATTTGGAGTGAACTGTACGCGGCCTCCTGCCATCCCTTCCAGCTAACGTCTGGTGAGTGACTCGCTCCGAGGTTCCAATTCACACAGTTCAGAGGCCAAAAACTCTGGAACGAAATATAACACCCTGCACTTCGGCCCGTCTTTCCAGGCATATTTCTTGACAGGTAGATCCTCGTGCCGCCGAGCTTCCTGAAGATGTAGTGCCTAAAAACCGAAACGCCTATCGTTTACCAACTCTGACGAGTGAGGCAGCACTCACAAGGGAATGGTCCGGTTGGTCATGCCGAAACCTCACCTGAAATTTTGCTCGTCTACAGAGCCCATCTAGTAATGATTGTACACAAAATTTCAGCTGATGATGCGCTGTGCAAGGGTGCGAAAAAATTGCTCAAAGTTGGTATGTATATTTAAAATTCGCGCCGCTGCGCATGCGCGTGACAGCAGCGCGGTATTCACCGGTACATTGCAACGGAGGGCGTGGACCAGGCGCTGAGAGGGCAGTGAA
This sequence comes from Zootermopsis nevadensis, assembly GCF_977971745.1. Taxonomy (NCBI): domain Eukaryota; kingdom Metazoa; phylum Arthropoda; class Insecta; order Blattodea; family Termopsidae; genus Zootermopsis; species Zootermopsis nevadensis. The sequence continues at coordinate 6,528,432 of NW_028259145.1, forward strand.
AGATTAGTCTCCGCGGAGCTAGAAGCTTAACTATTGTTGTTTGCGCGTAGTAGAGGAGGTGATTTAATGACACTTTGATTAGCAGATCTTGAACTGCAATGTGGAACGCTGTCAACGTTTTGCGACTATGAAGGACGCAGTATTACAGCTAGTCCACACAACACGTTTGAAAACCAGCAGATGTGTGACCTTCTTATGCAGATTTTGGACAATCAAGATTTCTGTCCAGATCATTTCGTCGAAACCACTGACACGCTGGACATTTTAGACAATGAATACGAAGGTACTGAACAACCTGATAGCGATGTACCAGTCAGTCGGTCATCAAGCGATGACGAGCAGCCATTACCTTCAAGCTAACACCCTAGTCCGGAGAAGAGACCTAATGAGAGTGTTGATTCCTAATATAAAATATACTGGAGAAATACCCGTCAAAAGTAGCAACAACAATCTTTTGAAACCCACCACCATTCATTGCACATTACACCCGAGGCTCAATGAAATTTTATAAAGTTAATTGCATCAATGCTCGATGGGCTCTGTAGACGAGCAAAATTTCAGGCGATGTTTCGGCATGACCAACCGGACCATTCCCTTGTCGAATTATTGATGGGGTGGACGTTTAGACAGTGTGTCGTAGGATTCGAGGTTCTCGCGTCGGTGAGTCCAAAGATGGCTGTCTTCTGGGTAACCGTTTGCGCGAGACAAAAAGCCCGCAGGTCCTAAAGCGTCTCGTCGATATTCTGTGTTAAATGACGATACAGAACGCGGGCGATATTTCCAACACGCGGTAAAACACTTCTTTTGTTCTTTTGATTTTAATATGATTTATTTTTGATGATTCTGTCAGGAGTGAGTTTTCCTTCAGCCTTTATTAATGGCACGTTCGTCTTTCAAACGAGGTTTTGTTACCTAGCTGCCATATTTTTAGCGTCCGTCGGCCCACAGTTCTGCGCGGTTTATGTGGTTATATCACCGTGCAGAGTTTGAACGTTAATTTGAGAGAGGGAGTAATGCAGAGCCTTTCGAACGTAGTTAAACGGTGAGGTAGATATTTGTTACCTTGCCTTGGCACGTTACATATTCTGCAGTGTTTATTACATCCGCTGTCGGTCTGTGACATGCTTCGGTCTCGTGTTCGAAGCCCAGAACTGCCCGGAGGAACTCGGTTCTTCGTGTAGATCTTTTGGTGGTTTCTTGGAAATTTTCAGTTTTGTTTTACCGATTTTTCTTTCTTATACTGACCTCTAGTATTCTAAATTTCAAATTTACCCAAGTTTACTTTAAAAATATAAATTGTTTTCATTTTTAATATGCTGGTATTTTTAAGGTTTTGGAAATTCCTCCTTCCACCCTAGATTACAATTTGATGTCCTTGTGGCTTGAAGGAAGCGTCTGTAACCTGTTTGATATTTGAATTAGGATGTATACAATATGTTAATGTAATTATAATTTCATAGAAACAAAGGTTAATGACTAACACTTCCTTCAGAGTGACGGCGAGTTCTTGGCTGTGGAACAATAGTGAGTTCGCAGTGACTTGAGAAGAAACGTTTCCTGTTTGTATATTTAAGTAAGCGTCATTATGCAAGTTAGAAGCTTTTAAAATTACCATTGGACGAGTAATCCTGGAATTATTAAACGTACACTCAGGATGCTGGATCGTCTTGTGGCCAAGAGAGAAGACTTTGAACTTGAACAGTTCGGCAGAGAGCAGAGAAATTTGTGACAGATTTAAATAAGTATCAGCGATCGCAGTATGGCGCCTTCCCAGAAGGAACTTGCGATAGGCGCAGTTTGGAAACGAGGGCAAATGATGATTATATCGATTTCGCTCCTGCGTACTGACAGCAAAAGCCGGCATTATGTTAATATTTCCCTCTCATGGATGTTAATACGATCTTATGTTGCACAGATTGTGCATGAGAATCAATACGTACGTTCATCAAATCTTAAGCCACGAACCTCAGGACAGGGCAGCATTTTCTCCAGCTCCGTGAATCGAGCGGAGTTCTTCTTGGGAAACTTTACCGTCAGGCAGCCAAGAACATGTTTCTATTTTAAACGTCCATTATCGTGTTCATGAGAGTCCGCCACTGGATCTTATCCTAAGCCAGTTGAATCCAATCCACACACATCGTATTTAAGATCCGTTTTAATATTATCTCCGCGCCAAGGCCTCTGAAGTTGTTGCTTCCCTTCAGGATTTTTTAATAATCTCTCGTTTCGGTCCTACGTGTGCCCTGATCTTGACATCGATTTGATCATTCTAGTAATTTATCTTTGCTTCATTAAAGAATTTGATGCTGTAATAACAGTGATTTAAAAATAATCACACACACACAGGGCGTCCGAAAAAGATGTATACAATATTCAGTTAATTAAATAAAGGAATATTATTAAACTAAGCCATCACATACGTCAGCATTGGCACTTGGTGAATTAGCGAATGTACGGACCACACTAGTGGGTTCCCCTGGCAAACACAAGACGCGGACATTTCTGACAAACTTAATAGTATTCCGTGTTCTAATGTGTATCACCGACGATACGAAAATCCTCTTCTTCGGGGGACTGTGACATTCCGGTGAAGCACGTACCAAACAGAGCCCGAATCGGAGGGTAGAATTCGACGCCCCTCCTTCTAAACGTAAACCTATTTAAATAATTACTTTGTTGTGGCCAGGAGGCCTTGCGTTGGTCTCTCAGATTAGAGGTCGACACGGACCGGGTCTTGTAGCGTGGATAATGTTCTAAATCGGACCGAGTTCAAGTGGTCGCAGTCTAAAGGTATGGCCGTGTGGGGCTTTCTCGGGGTCATCTCTTTTTTTCTCTTTCTAAAAGAAAAAGTTATTCGATGATGCGCTGATGTTATGCTCATGAAACAGTCGGAAAATTAGTAACAAGCATGGAGAGATGTGACGCTGCTTGCAAGTTGCGGGTTTATGGTCATCGAGGTAAGAAGGAAGTGGACGTGCGCGTTTGGTGTGAATCCCCAGTTTGTGCCTGAGATAGACAGGTCGGGGGTGGAGGGGAAGTACGGAAGATAAGATTGGGCGATTCTCGTGAATGTTTTACAGCGTACAGGAACTGAATGAGAAAAATGTTGTCTCCATTTTTTTGTATACAACCTTCAGTTTAAGGGGCTGATAGGAGGTTCACCTTGAAACAACATTGTGTGTGGTGAGTCGACTGTTTATCTTCATAATAATTTTGTTGTGTGACTTGGCGCATTAATAGACTCGTCGGTATATGCCGACGTTTAGGAGGAACTAATGCCTCCATCTTCGGGGCTGAAGTGGCGATGCTCCAAGTTCCTTTGCAACAGAGAACAGTCATCCAGCCTGTCTTGGTGTCGAGCCCCTTTTGGGACTCGTGACCGGGTCTGGCGGTCGTCATGTGGCGTCCTCTCGGATAAGATGGCGAGGCAAGACTGTCCGTTGTCATCAGTGACGTCCCTTGCCAAAGCTGTACATATTTACACGTCACGGTACGCGTGTGTGCAGACTCGACATTAGCACTTCATTATGTGTAATATATACGACGAGGCTTGTGTCCAGGCCGTGTGCAGCGAGCGGATTATGCCTCGTGTCAAATTGTCCTTCGGTACGCAGGTTCGACCGTCGCCAAGTTTAAGCCTTCTGTTCATGTTTCGTGTATAGGCTTTGCCTTTTCCGATACTGCGAACATTTGTTTTGTGATAATTCTGTGTCACTTCCGATTGCTGCCTGCATAACGTTCGGAACTTTGAACGCCACGTGCAGATCGCAGAACCGCGTGCGTCTTGGAAAATTACCAATGGCGTTCGTGTCGTGTCAAATATTTCTCGACTCTTTCGTGCCGCCATTGATTCCCACTCTTTAGAGCATTGATTGTGGTGTGCCTTGTTTTGGATTTCCGCCACTTGAGGGCCCCTACACCCCCCCCCCCCGTCTCCTTCCTTTTCCCGCTCTCCATCTTTTTTTACTGGTTGTGGGGCGCCCCGGATGATGATCACTCCCCCAGCCTTCCCCCTGTTAGTTTCCAAAATCTTGTCTTGCCTGGGTGTTTCAAAATCGTCGTTTCGGCAGGGTTGAAATCCGGTAGGTGCTGGCGTCCGTCGTCGTATGTCCAGAATATTTGGACTGGTGTTGTTTTGTTTGCTTTGCTTTGTAGGTCAGGCCCACGGGCTGAGTTCGGCCTCTCAAGCGAAATCTAGAACGCTCTCAGTGACCTACAAGTTCATACAGCGGTACAACCCTGGGTACATAGATCACATCCTCACCGTCGGGCACACTTCGAATTTCACATTTCGTTAGAATATTTTATTTGTTCTCGTTTCTGCCTTTCCTCGTCTCCTGCTTCTGTAGTTTTGTCTTCGCGTCTTTAAACGTGAAGTTTTTGACGCATGCGCCTGAGTTACGTTCCTGGCTTTAAAGGCACTTCGATCTTTAGGGTTATCATCGTGCATTGACATTTGTATAATTTTATAGTTTTCTTAAATAACCTTCAGAGGAACTATTTTGTTTACTATCACAGCTTTTTTCCCATTCTGTTTTTACCATTTGCCCTAATGTGCTTCATAAGGCAAGTCACAAAACTGGAATAAAGTTTGAAAATGCTTATTGCATTTCCGTACTTTATATTAAGCTTTCTTCTTGTCCTTGCCTTGTTTTTGTTTTGCCATTCCCAGTAACTGTTTAAGGGCCCCGGGGGACTGCGAAGAGACAGTGCTACTACGTTGATGCGTGTTTTTCGAGAAGGTGGTGACTATCTGAACAGTCATTTTCTGACGAAACAACACTCCACATGAAGGCGGCTATCTTCTAGGTTGCGCCGTGTAGTGTGATAAGAGTTTACAAGAGTTTCAGAGATCCCAGCCGACTCATCTCCCTGATGATGGAGACAGCCAGGACATTTGAAAAACTGGGAAACTCCTACCACGCTACACGGCGCTACAGCCCACTGAATACCTAAAACATCAAAGAGGGCGGATTTGTTTGGCTTGTATAAAAGGCAGAGCTAATAAAATGCTCTTCCCAATGCCCTGGTACATAAATATACAGGGTGATTCTAAAAGGACTTTACAACTTTGAAAGTGTATAGAAATTTATTCAGAAGTCTTACAGAGTCGGCTGAGGTGTGATTTTGTAGCAAAACAAATCAAGTTTTACCTCAAACAATCATTTTGGTTCGATGTTATTGCCATTGGTGATACTGCAGACATCCCACCTGAAATCAATTTCTTGCCAAACACGATCCAACATATCCAGTGTCACTTCTGCAACTGCGGCGGTGATTCGAGCTTTGAGCTCAGTGAGACTGGCAGGTAAGGGTGGCAAAATCTTTAATGGAACCCCATAAGAAAAAATCGAGAGGTGTCAAATCTGGAGAACGAGGTGGCCATGCTATCGGCCCTGTTCGACCAATCCCCCGACCTGGGAAACGGTTATTGAGGAAATCCCGGACTTCTGTGAGGTAGTGAGGTGGCGCGCCGCCTTGCTGGAAGTGAATGCGTCCTTGGCCATCTTCGTCTAACTGTGGTATGAGGAAATTTTCGAGCATATCCAGATACACGATACAGTTGATGGTTCTCTCATGGAACGGGCCGTACACTTTAACTTTGCTACTGGCAGAAAACACATTCACCTTTGGGCTGTCACGAACATGTTCCAGAGATGCACGTGGATTTTCGCTGCCCCAAATCCTGCAGTTGCAGGTGTTCACCTTACCACTGACATGAAATGATTATGTAGTCAAGTAATGTTTCGTCTTTCCCTATCCGATGCAACATTTCTGCACAGAATTCCTGACGAGCCATTTTATCTCCGTCAGTAATTTCTTGCACAATGGTAAGTCTGTATGGTTTTAAGTGAAAACGTTTTCGTAACACGCGCCAAACGGTCGGTTGTGGAATGCCAGTCTCACGAGATGCACGTCGCGTTGATTTCGCATGACTACGGACAAATCTCTCTCTCACTCGTTCCACGACAGAATCAGAAACACGCGGGCGACCTGGAGATTTGTCATGGCGAACAGAACAACCAGACTCAACAAAATTCTTGTGCCAAGAGTAAATTATAGGTCTACTGGGAGGATCCTTGCCATACTGGGTGCGAAAATTCCGTTGAACCATTGTCTCCAATTTCGTTTCTTCAAACCAAAGCACACAGCGAGCGCGATCCGCACCTGTGAAAGTAGCCATTTTGAAATGCACTGCCGCTTGCGCTCGCGGTGACGGAATTCGTTTCTACAGCACAACGTGAGTCAAACTTGATTTGTTTTGCTACAAAATGACACATTAACTGATTCTGTAAGCTTTCTGATTAAATTTCTATACACTTTGAAAGTTGTAAAGTCCTGTTAGAATCACCCTGTATATTCATCATTGTACAGTCACCAATGCATATTCACTACAGTTATCCTTTGACCACGTATTTCTTAAAATGGGGTATTTTATTTCTTTGGGGAAAGAATTATACTTCGGGCATGTAACTGTTATTTTAAAACATCTGTAAACATCGAGTTGGGACTACAATGGGATTCGGTTTTGTGAAGCAGTTTCTGTGAAGAGTCACTTCACTTGTACTGTTGAGGCAACTTCCAGAAACTGGTTTCTTTTTGATGTGTGTGTGCGCGCGCGCTCGCTGCTGTTCTTCTGACTTTTGTTTTACATTGAGATGCCTAAGTGCATTCGTAGATACAGAAGAAAACGTTTGGCCTTGGCAGTGCCAGCGTTGTTCTGGGTATGCACGAATCTTGCTTTACAAGGCTTAAAACTGGATCATTTTTCTTTCTGTTCTTCTTTCAAATTAGTTTCATTGTTGACTCTGACACTTCACAATAATTTGATGTTCCTTCGTCTGCAGGTCAAATCCACTCCTCGTTTACACTGGTAGTTGACATACACTTGGTTTATCATCTCCACAGCTTCCCTATGCATGGTTTTGCCCTTCTTTCGACTGCTGGTCATTTGTAAAGTGTTCATTTTATGTCGTAAACAAATAGAAGACACAAAATATGGCGCATTATTTTCTCAACTGGACTGCATCGATTTTTAGACACGTTGTTGCTGTCGGCCTTCCGTGCTGCCAAGGTCAAAGCTTTTCAATTGCCTGACGAACAGTGGATACCAATTATCCTCATGACTGTGAGAACGTCAGATCTGACTTATTGTTCTGATATAGATTAATTTATGAAGCAGTTTTCATGTGTGATGACATCGCCTGTGTCTGTTCCAGCTGCTTAGCTGACCACGGGATGGCAGAAGCCCACTCAGCTGTTGCGTTCTCCTTCTCTATCACTCACGAAGGCTGGGATGTCAACTTTGATCGGGAAGTCCTGCACCTGGTCTGGCAGTCTGGAATTCGCTCGTGGAAGAAACGGCTTGCTAGATTCAAGGTAAAAATGTTACACTCATATTTAACTTCAATGATGTTTGTATAGATTTGTCATTATTACATGGAAAATTCAACAGGGTATTTTAATTATTTTGTTTGGGTAACATATCTTCACTGAATGTGCCTTTGTTAACACTTTTTTAATTAATGATTATTTATAATTAAACTTTTTTGCAGTTCTCATATGTCACACTGGTATATGAGACACCTTCCTATTTTCGTGGTATTCATGTTTCTAGCCATTGAACTAACATCATCAGCACGAGCTGAAGTGTCCTCTTCATTTTCAGTCTCTCCTGACTTTCTTGCGCCCGTCCTCGTGTCATATACTAAAGCAAGAAAAAGCAATTGCAATAAAGCATGTCTTCCTTTTAGACAATTCTGAACAGGAAATGCATCAGACAAATGTTTACCCATTTGCATTTTACAGTAGGTTCCTTCTATACCATAACTAGTTTTGTTAGTTTGTTGAATTTGTTGGGATTCTATGCAGTACTTGTCTCATAACAGAGTCATTGTACTCCAATTGTTTTTCTCCAGTATCTGTTAAATGCAGAATATCGTCTGTTACATGGAAACAGAATGTAAATTAATCATGCACACATGAAGTAACAGACTCGATCGTCCTTAACCCCAAAACTGGGTTTCATACCAAGTTTACCAATTTGAAGGATTTGGCTCACTGTGAACCTACATTTGGCATTGTTAATCAAAAAGGTTATGAGCCGGCGTAGCTCAGACAGTATAGTGACTAGCTACGAGCTGGACGACCGGGGTTCGATCCCCGACAGGGGCAGAGGATTTTTCCTCTAGCATCTGTGTCCAGACCGGCTGTGGGGCCCACCCAGCCTCCTCTACAATGGGTACCGGTGTCCTTTCCCGTGGGTAAAGTCGGCCGGGCGTGATGCTGACCACTCACCCCAAGTGCCTGTATGGCACAAACTTTACTTTATTTAATCAAAAAGTTTGGTACTTCTAAACAATTAATGCTGTTCAAGCCCAGTAATGAAGGTTATAGCATACAGAGTAGATGGTACTGCAGAATGTTTTATGAAGATGTTTCTCTAGAACTTCTGGTGTATATTAACATTGTGATGTATGTTATTGTGCAGTTCCATACATAAATGTGCACTGAAAAAAGTTTCCTCTAAATTTGTAAACCTTGCTGGTGTAGAAATGTGCTCATACTTTAAAGTGTTCTGTAAACAAATCTTACACTTGTGGGCATGCGAGTTAGCCACAAACTTTATTCATAAAGAAATTAAATGTCTTGTAGTGTGCATGAGTACCACATTACTTATGCAGAGAAAGAATCAGCAAGGATTTTGTGAGTAAGAATCCATCAAGAGACAGAAACAGTTTTACAGTATTAATAAAACTTATTGATGTTTTTCTTATTTATTAGAATGTGTGTCTGTTTCTTTCATGATTTCTTTTTTTCGTTTCTCTCTACTTTTATTTTGTAAGAACTAACGTATGCGATTTTCTTTTTCAGAATAATATCAAGAATGGGATCTATCCAGCTCCATTACAGAGCCTTTGGGCAATTGTTGCCATTTTGGCAGCAGTGCACTTCGCTAAATACGGGATAATTCACACGTCTGTCCATATAGTCTTGATGCTGTTGCCAGCGTATGTATTTGTACATTCAAGTCATTCTGTAACCAAACCCGTTGCCCGTTTATAATTTAGAAACCTACAGAATTGGATATTGCCTGTATTGATTGTACAGCATACTATTATATGATATTCACCCTTTAATGTTTGTTTGATGTTAGGTCAACGCTGCTGTGGGAGCTAGTGGCATGTACGCTACTGGGCTTGATTGTTTGGCTTGCAATAATCTACTCAATTCGCTACTTGCTCAAGATACTTCTCATGTACAAAGGCTGGATGTATGAGCAGCGAGGGAAGGGTCGTGTCATTTCCAGGTGTACCATGATTTGGTTCCTTTTTGTAAAAATTCTCTCCGGTGGTAGCAAGCCGTTGCTCTACAGCTACCAAGGGTCTCTTCCACGCCTGCCCCTTCCGTCTCTCAAGGACACCATGAGCAGGGTAAGATTTATGTTTCTAATTAGTTTTGTACTCATGTTAAAAGAATAATGAAATCAACTCTAAACAAGTGGTTTCATTCATGAGACTTGATTTCAGAAAGTTACTAGACTGAAACTGTCACTGTTGCACCCTGTACAGCAGTGGTCCCCAACGCAGCACCCGCCAAGGCTTTTTTTTGGGTGCCCACGTTGTTACGGAAAGAGGTTATACTGAATAATGAAGGCCGTTCAACCACGAACATTATAAAATCAAAGCGCAGATCTTGACTTACTGATGTCCATCTTGACGATTGTTTGTGAGCAGCAACATCATCCTACACTCCCAAATTTGAAAAAACTGCCCAATGAAATGCAGTGCCAAACATCACACTAACTTCCCACTTGAGTAATAATAATTGTACTTATAAAACTACGTATTTTTGATTGCATGTTTTCTTGTATCATTAAACGTCATGTTGTTTTGTGTATTATTTGGTGTCCATATCTTATTTGTCCAGAGAAAAGAAAATTTGGCTTTGTTAATTGGTTAGTGCCCGCCACGATCTCATAAATAATCAAATGTGCCCGTAGGCACAAAAAGGTTGGGGACCACTGGTGTACAGAATCTCTTGATGACTTTGTCAGTCTGTGTCCTGAAATGCATTGATTTTCTCTGATTCATCAGTGCAAATGGTTTATGCACTGGCACATAAATTTTACTACAGCAGTGGTTGTGACATGGATTCGTGTGGCTCGGCATTCACAGTCACTGGATGTCGTGGAAAATTTCCATTTTTGCGTGGCTCTTGGCATCACGTGCAGAATGTTCTGCATGTGAGCATGAACAGAATTTAAGCATCCAGTATTTTCCAGGAGGTCATAGACACATCATAATATTTATTGCTCATATTGTGTAATAAACTCAGGGCAACACCCACATGTAACTGTGGGAAACTGCATGCACAGGTCTTCATCCTTCCCAGTTCACGTTAACTGGCTCTATGAAGGTGATGGTGATAAATATAAACATGTCTACAGAAATGTATCACATTTATTTTTGCGTTGAAAAGGTACATGGAAAATAGAGAATTTTAAGTCTGTTTCTGAAAATTATAAAGTTTTAACAAGGATGGAAGCTTCGGTTTTGGAGGATAGTCTGCATCAACTGTTCAAGACTTTCCAACATTTTAGCAAAGGTCATAATTTTATGTTTTTATATGGAGAAGTAAAAAGCACACTTAATTATTTCAGAACAAAGCTTCTTGTTAACATCTTGTGCTATAGTATTATTTGGAATTTATTCTCATTTTTTTTCGTGTCCAATACACACCATTCAGCATGGTGTGCATTGGTGGTTAGCAGGATTCATGACCCATCAGTACATGGGTTCGATCAGGACCGCAACATTTAACGCTCCTGCTCTGACCCCCTTTTTGCGAGATGGTGATGAAAGTGGAGTAATTGTTGGGATGCCAGGGAGAAACTGGGGAAACCCCGGAGGAAAACTCCGAGATGCCTAGACCACGGCCTTGCCCAACACAAGTTGTAAATCTGAGCACCGCCGGGAATCGAACCCAGGACCCCAGTATTACAAGCCCAGGGTTCTAATCGCTAGACCACATTTTCATTATAGAAAAGGAGAAAAAATAACTAAAAAATATGAAAGGGGAGGAAAAGAAAAAGAGACATGGAAGGCAGAGAGAAACAGAGTATGACGGTTAGGTAGGAACTTGTATTGACGTGAAGGCCAATCAATTAAAGGTTATGTGCAAAAACAGTAGTTAATCTAACATGGTAAAATGTAAATTAGCTTTGGTGACTCAAGAAGTGAAATTCAGAGGCGACATTTCTGCACCATCTATTATAACTTTCGGGGAATCATCATAATAATGGTCACAAATGTACATATATGAAAATGGTCAGGGTAATTTATTATCAGATGTTTTGAAACCTCAATCAGAGCCTCGGACAGAATGGACCTAACAGTAGGACTGAATGGAAGAGGAGAATTGAGGAGGCCATGGACCGAATACGGACTGGAGAGTCATAGAAGAAGAAGAGAATTTATTATCTATGTCCAGGAGATAATGATTGCTCTGCCAGAAGAGATGCCATGTTTTGAAGTCCAGTTGCATTTACCTGATGCTTGCCATAGTTTGTTCCATATGACATCCAGATATACAGGCCAGGAAAGCCTAGAGACAAATACCGTATTATGTGCTTCGTGTACAGTGTGCTGAGCTTCAGCATTGAGATGTTTGAAGCAGGTCAGGTTGTCCATCATAAAGTAGGTTTGGAACTGCTGTAGAACTTTTCTCCAAGCATGTGTAGCATCACAACACTCATCTTTCCAGCAAGGAACGGGCGCACAATGTCTCGTGGATGGTTGGTAGGTGTGGGAAGGCACGCCTTGGAATAAAGAGATTGTGAAATATTCCACAATGTTATCAGTGGATGAAAATTTCTGATCCTCGAATGATTGACTGACTGAACACGTTCCTCCCAGTCAGTGTATTTTATGACACAATTCAGATGAAAATCAATTGGGCATTGCAAAGAAATGTGGATATTTACTGGGTATAAATAGGAAATAATGAACCGTACAAGATAGACTCTGGGTGGATGAGGTTCCTGACTTGAGGCATGTCTGCACCTGTGTTTTAAAGGGTTCAAATCCCAAAGCAGTATGAATGGTGGAGATATCTGTGACAACAGATATTTCAGTTTGGCTTGATCTGTTGTGCTAGTGGGAGATGAATATCATTGAGAATTACTGAGGGATTGGGCAAGTTAAATGAAACATACTGCAGAGTCCTGTAGTGCAATTGGGAAGTTAACTGTATGTAGTAAATGCAGCCATTAACTAAATCCTGGTGCTGAAATGTTCATGTAAACATCTCTGCCTTATAGGAGCACTCTGTTTATGCAACAAAAAAAGAGAGATGAATGAAACGACTGCTTTTGCTTTCTGTGTGACAATTGGACTCCTGTTATCTGCCATCTTACAGACTGACTTGCTTCGGCTGTATCAGTAGCAGCACAGTATTCTCCTACCAACTACAGTAATCTCTGTGAACTACTGAATTCTCAGGCAAAGTTTGGTATTTGTTCCTTATATTATGTGTTAAAAAAATAAATGTGTGAATATTTTATTTGTCACTCTGTGTATTTACACACAGATACTTTTGATATAAATATTGTTAGAAGTTACCTAAATGTTCCGCGCCATTGTGATATACATAGTTGTTTACTTAAACTATTCTTCATGCTTGTGAGCCGGGATAGCTCAGTCAGTATAGTGACTAGCTACGGGCTGGACGACCGGGGTTCGATCCCCGACAGGGGCAGAGGATTTTTCCTCTAGCCTCTGCGTCCAGACCGGCTCTGGGGCCCACCCAGCCTCCTCTGCAATGGGTACCGGGGTCCTTTCCCGGGGGTAAAGCCGGCCGGGGAGTGATGCTGACCACTCACCCCCATCTAGTGCCGAGGTCAAGGAAGAGAGGAGCTATACCTCCTCTCCCCCCAAGCGCCTACATGGCGTATAGTGGGACAAACTTTACTTACATTCTTCATGCTTGTAAAATGCCGAGTTTCACAGCAGTTCATTATGTATCACTGTCACTGAAATCTAAAGGAAACATTTATGTGGCCACTGTTTTGTTGATGTGCTTCCATGCATCAACTCAGACCCTGTATTAAATGGTCCCAGTGCCACACTCACCTCACAGGTTCATGCAGCCTCCATGGTCTTATTATCAATTGCAAATGAGAAAGTATGAGGTTTGGATTTGCACCCATTGGCATAAAATTATACCGTGTTTGATGAAAATCAGTCCATTTGTTTAGAAGTTGTATGGGGAACAAACATTCAGAAACATTGTAATCTCATGAGTTTACTGTTTATCCTCAAGAAAGAAAAGTACCAGAAATCCATTCACTGGTAATTATAATTTTCAATTTGTTTACTTGACTTGTGTGTGGATATTGTGTGGTCTTGTTATATTAATTTTATTCTGTTATCTTTCTCGGATTTCTGTGTAAATAATAATTTTATTATATGTAATGATTTTTTCCATTATTAGACATGAGGCTGACTTTGTAATTATTTGTAGTATCTGCGGGGTGTGCGACCTCTGCTGAGTGAAGAAGATTATTCGAGGATGCACAAGCTTGCTAGTGAATTTGAGAGAGGAATTGGTGCCAAACTGCAGCGTTACCTTGTTCTCAAGTCATGGTGAGTTAATATTATCATTGCACTTTGTCTCGGCGTTAGAAGTTGTTTGGTTGTTTCTGTAGAAAGTGCTGCATTACGGCTTGTAAGAATTAAAATATACTTGTCTTCACTTTTACTGAAATCATATCGGTGCAGTGTGTCATGTGATAATAATTTTTTCAGGGGGTCCTCTACATGTCAGGGTTACACGCCAGAAAAATGTGATGTGTATTGAAAGAATGCAGCGTGAGAATTTTCTCTGTTTGAATTGCATTAGGTCGGACATGGACCATAAGAACATCCAAACTGTCAAACACTTCATTGAAAACAATTTTAACATTTCTAGACAGTGTTTTTTTATATTAAAGCTTAATTTACTCAGTTTTAAGACAAAGGTGCATTCAGTTGACATTTTTAAAATGTGTCTACCGCAGTGTGAGAATTTTCTGCAATGTTCGTTGCAGCATTTTTTTCACCTGAGTACCGCAAGGCCCTCGAGTTATTTGGGTTCTCTTTTTAAAGAGAGGCAGGGATTTTTTTCCTTCATCCTGTTTATTTAGTTATAGCATAATGTTTTGGAAACTGACAGACAGTTTTCTTTTGTTTTTATTTTTTAACCAAACAACGAGATGAAGGAAAATATTGAAAAATATGTATGAATTTAAAGAACACTTTTTTTGTTTAACAGATTTTTCCCTGATTGAATAAAATATTATTATTATATTAATTAGGTATGTGAAACATTTACAGACAATTTTTGGAGTACTCAGGCTATAACTTAAGTCCTTGTGTCAGACAACAGAATATTTTTGCATTCTCTTACAGTCGTGGTGTGACATGTGTTTACAGGTGGGCTACTAACTATGTGTCAGACTGGTGGGAGGAATATGTGTACCTGCGTGGTCGCTCCCCTCTTGTCGTCAATTCAAACTTCTATGGTATTGACGCTATCTTGATCAACCCTGTACGTACCCAAGCAGCACGTGCTGCAACTGTCATCAGCATCTGTTTGCAGTTCCGTCGCCTCATTGAACGCCAGGAACTGGAGCCTGTATGTTAACCTATGTTATGTTTTGAACACAAAGGCCAGTAAAGGTCAGGAGTCTCCATAGGTCAGGTTCTTTAAACACAATATCAAGAGAATCAGCAAGATATAGGCTAGATTTAGTGGGAGGATGGAAAGTCTGATGGGACGAGGGTGGCACTGAACCAGCAGATGATTATACATACTATGGATATGAGAATACTGATCATCGCTCAGCTACAGGATTTTTCATATGTAAGGGGATCATATGAGCAGTTAAGAGGGTACAGTTTCTTTGTGATTGAAGAGTGTGTTGGTGCGATACTGTTATTCTGGATGCGCATGCACCAACTGAGGATATATGTGATGACATGAAGAGCAGCTTTTATGAGGAACTAGAGCATGTATTCAGTTTCCCTGATGAGCATCACATGGTCATTTTGTTAGGAGATTTTAATGAAAAGTCAGAGGGAAGATATTTTCAAACCAACAGTTGGGAATGAGAGCTTAGACAAAAGTAATAATAATAATGGGGTGAGGTTAGTAAACTTTGCGACATCAGAAACTTTAGTTTTTGAGGGTACAATGTTCCCATGTTGCAAAATTTATAAATACACCTGGAGTTTTCCTAATGGAGAAATTCTTTTAGAGGTGCTGGCTGTGATACTGACCACTGTTTGGTGGTTGCAAAACTTTGGAGAGGCTATTGATAAGTAAACAAAGAGCACACATGTGTGATATGCAGGGATATGATACAAACTTAATTTTTATGCATTCTGTGCTGGAAGTGCATAGGGACACCACATTATGGGCTGATTGTGTCTGTCCAGTCAATTCAACTCGAGAACTAGTCGACAGATTTGGTTGAAATTTGATGTGGAGTTTGTTCCATTCTATATGACCTCAAAATTTTACTTTTGAATATCCTGTGATTGGTGATTACAAAATGAAATAAGGAAAATCATGAGTTAGATATTGAGGTGCTGCGATATGGTGGTCAAATTGGGAAATCTCTAAGAAGGCGGATTTAATTCCTATACATTCACATTGTAAAGAAAGCATCAGGATATTATGTGTATTCCAGTACCAAACACACTTTCTAAGCTTGTTGTTCTAAGTTAGAGTATTAGTGCAAGATATGGGCCCATTACTTGTACTGTATTGCGTGTGTAAGACGTCTGACAGGTTGGCCAAGTGGATCTTGTTGAATGCCGTAATATTCTTAGCATGTCTGTGGAGGCATGAAAATGATTGCACATCTCCTTAGTTTCCAACTGGGCAGTGCAAAATTATATTATGTCCCTTCGAATGGTATGGCTGAGGATGGAAAATTCATTTCTCATTAAAACAAGGTGTGCTTCTAGAAGCATGTCTGCAAAGTCATGAGAAGTGCAATGTCATTAAGTGCATATTCTGAGACCCACATCTTGATGTTACCCTGATAAACATTGGTGCTGTTAGTGATGCACGTGTTGAATGCTTTCAAGAGAAATATCCGTGATGGAAAATCAATATCAGGGCAAATGTAGCCCTGTCATTGAGGGTGCATAATGCTAGACAAGTGTAAATTATCAGGAGGTACATTTTCGGTGATTTAAATATTCAGTTTCTATTTTAATGTCATTGCTGCATGTTTGAATTAGTCCACATTTCAGTTTTGGTTCGGTCAGACCTGGGGAGTGATAGACAAAATTAAGATAATCATTATCCCAGCATTGAAAACCTAAGATCCAACTATTTTTATACATGTGGCAAAATGTTATTTTTTGTCATGTTGTGTAATAACTTATTACATTAATGTTGCAGATATTGATCCAAGGGCTAGTGCCATTGTGTTCGTGGCAGTATGAACGTGTATTTAACACGACCAGAGTTCCTGGAATGGAGACAGATCGCATAGTTCACCACACAGACTCAAAACACATTGTTGTATATCACAAAGGAAGATACTTTAAGGTGTTCATATATTTTCGTGGTCGCATCCTCAGATCTTGTGAAATTCAAATGTAAGTTTGTCATCTGTAGAAAAGAATGAAGTCAGAATTTGGGCACTGTGAAAGATGTAATGCAACAAGTGAACTGCAGCAAGCATAACCATTTACAGTTTTGGATGTAAAGTGTTCATTTGCTCATGCTGTAATATTATCAATGTGTATGGCTTTTTATGCGGGGGGTCAAAGCATGTAACATACGCATCCAATAGTATGTGGTCTCTTAGAACAGCGACAGATAGCAGTGGCAGGTGAACAGTGGTATTTCAGAGTAACCTTTGGTATTCAGAATTACAGCAGTAAGCTTTTGCTTGCAGTTTGTTTTGTATTAGATTAGATTTGTCAGTGCTCAAGGCCTTATTTAGATGATTTTTATTGTGTCCTTGATGCTTCCTTACTGTCCTTAAAATATTTACTTCCTTTCTTTGACTTTCTCCTGCTTTTCCTTCAACTTTCACAGTCTTTTCCATTGTTTTTTATTTTGTTATTCTCATTTTAAATTATAGTGAAAAATTACTTTAAGTAGTCACAATTTAAATATGACCCATGAACAGATAATTTAAAGTCAACTTATAACACAGACAATGAACAAGTGGAGTAACACTTGCGATCAAGCTAGAAGTAATCAGGGAATTCCACATTTACTTACATGAGGAATGTGATTCAGTTTGGCATTTTTCATTTCCATGACATTTTCAACAAGACCAGTCAGTATTCACAATAATTTTTAAGGCAATATTGTGTTTAATAGAACATTTAAGGTAGCCTGTAAGAAGCCTCGTTATGCGCACAGGCCATGATAATACTCCAGCATTAAGAAATGGGAGAAATGAGACTTGTCACCTTCACACTTTGGCCTCCTTTATCCCCTGTGGTCATTTACTTATAACCAGTAGTTTAAAAGAATTAAATCGGAAATAATTGCTGGTATAATGAAAAATATGTATCATTCATAATCAAGGTAAGATTTGGACTCCACAAATGAGATTATAATTTTGCTTAAATGTTTTATTAAAAATAAGACTTTAACATTGTAAAAATGTTTGAGTAATAATTATGAGAACAAAAGCTGAGATCCGAAATGCTGTGACTGATGTGACCCTTAGGCTTGTCAGTCTTTCAACAAAATGTCTGTATTGAGCGTGATGACAGATTTTGCCACTCTTATATTATTCTGAAAATGCTGATCTACAAATGTTGTCCCATCAGGGAAGGTATCTGTACTAACGGCTTTCACTGTCTTGTGCTTCTCATAAGATTTCTTAATGTCATTGATGTTGAACCTGTTATTTGTTGCTGTCACATTTATCTGTTCTGCCTCCTTATCCAGACACAGGCACCAGTGCACTTTTGTTTTAATTTGGTCTGTAAAAGTGGTTATTTAAAAAAATTGTTTTGTTAAGAACCTGATGAAGACTGGTATTGTTAATGCTTTAAGAATAGTAAGTCTCATAATGTTGTTCTTTCTTTGGTATAATTCATCGAACGTTGAAGGAATAATGGGATACAAAAATTGTTGTATTGTTTTCTTTTTGTAATTAACAACTTTATTTACATTATTTTGTTGCTTATTGAATCAGCCAGTATGAAGAGTTTGACAAAACATTGTATAATGGTCTATTCTAAAGGGTTATGACAATAGCGTAATACAATATGGATTGTTGGGTTTTGGGACCTTGTCCATCGTCTGATGTTATAAAATCTCACAGCTTTTTGAGGACTGGATCTGTCCTTGTCTTTCCCTTTACCACACGTGAAGACAAGGACAGATCAGTCCTCAAAATGCTGTGTAATTTTATAACATCAGATGACAGACAAGGTAAAACAAATCCAACAATCCACATTGTGTAATGTAGTACGTTCATGAGGCACTGGGTTTGACAGTTTTGTGCATTTCCTCAGTTTCTCCAGATCCATTCTGAGACCGTTTTGGAAGTGCATGCCACAGGCACCTCCCACAGTTTTTGCATCACATCATTCATAATGATTCTAACATGTCAATGTCTGATATGATGATGTTAATTAATATAAGAAATGAAAGCACTCGGACAGACGGACCTAACAGAGGACCAAATGGAAGAGGAGAATTGAGGAGTCCATGGATCGAATACGGACCGGAGAGCCATATAAGAAAAAGAAATGAAAGCAACTGTGAAATGTGATGTAAAGCGTTATTAGTTCTACAAGTTGGGAATTCATTGCAAAACAACATTTATTTTGCAGGCAGCTTGAGCAGATACTGTCTGATGAATCACTGCCAGCCAAAGGAGAGGAAAAGTTGGCAGCTTTGACTGCAGGAGAGCGAACAGCTTGGGCAGCAGTGCGCCGGGAATTCTTTTTCAAGGGGTTGAATCGTCAGTCGCTGGATGCCATTGAAAAGGCTGCCTTTGTAGTTGCATTGGATGACTTCCCTTATGAGTTTGATGAGGTACGGTGTTACTGAAGAATATGTTGAAGATAATCATAATACTGGTGTAGATTTGAAAACCTTATGTTCTTTGATCACTATTTGCCTTTTATCATGAATGAAATGTGAGCAAGATACTGTTTATCAATTTCAGCTAAAGAAAATACATTGCAACAATATTTGTTTACACTGTGTAGTCACCTTCAGCATGTACTTGTATTTTGCTACATGTAAAAAGTATTAAAATTGTATGTCTTCGTTTTCTTATGCTAAATTCTTGTATTTTGAAGTTTAGTTTGTGGCGATTTATAGTTTTTCTTTTAACATATGACTGTAAACACACTTTTGTTCTGGTATTCTGTCTTGTAGCATGACCCAAGTAAATTGGACCACTATGGACAAATTCTACTGCATGGGAAGGGATATGACCGTTGGTTTGACAAGTCCTTCACACTCTGCATTGGCTCCAATGGACGGGTAAGCCACAAAAAATAAATCATGACATTACAAAATATATTCTCAGAAAAATAGAAGTGCATGCATTATGTGTTACGAAATTTGGTAACTGTTCCTCATGTAACCGTCTCTCATGTCTAACAAGTAAGAAAATTAATGCTGGTAGTGAACAATGCGACCAAGTACTTTTTAAACATATATAATCACTTCCTTCATATTGTTTTGTATAGTGCAGAGAAGTGTCTTAAGAACCTTTTTATATGAGACTTGTATCTAGTAAGAAAAACTTGTCAGTCGTGGCAAAGTTTGCAACCTTACTCATTCCAAGCACCATCTTATTTCTCAACTTCCTCTTTGTTTTGCATATCCACAAGCCAATCCATATTCAGCAGAGGGCAGGGGGGAAGAAATTTGAAATAGAACTGCCTGTGGAAAATATAATACTAATGAAAGTTTTATAAGTGGTTGAATAAAAAAAAGCAAAAGATGCTGCAAAGCAGTGATAGTCAAAGGGCTTCTTTTGGCCAGAAAGCAAACTCTTCTGAAATAGGCTATGTAAGTGAGAAGTGTCAGTTCAGCTGTGTCATACCAAGTAAAATATGCCTTAGCATCGGCAAAGGAACATGGATCTCAAGTTTCAAGGCAAGTTTGGGGTGGATGGTGAGGTTTCTTAGAGTAAATTATTTGTGTGATAAAACTAAATATTTCCCAGTACTTCTACATGCATGTGAATGGGAATTACTGTTCTGGGTTTTGGTGCGCCTCTACCATGAAAAACCTTAATTGTCACAGGAATTATTGTGTTTTTGAAATTATGTTATCAGTTTGGAGTGAGCGGCAGCAGTGCTTGCACTTTTTTTTAGATTGATAATGTTGATCAAACGCATGTATTTTAAAATGTCTCTTAGTATGACAGTGAACAGTAAAATTGAGAAGGGTGTTACAGTAAGAACTGCTGATGTTGAAAAACAACAGTGCTCCATAATATTGCTCATTATGGTGGACAGCAGAAAATTTCTGCCAGTCACACCTTTAAGAGAGAAACACTACCAAAAGTCAATGTGAAAGTTGTGTTAATTCAATCAAAAGAAACTTGATGCATTTATCATGATGTGATCCTGTATTGGATCAAATGTGTGTGTGCATGTGTCTGGAGGGCTGACATTGATTATGTATCTGATGTTTGCTTGTATAAATCTTCCTTTAAAACAGTGGTGAGAGAACAGTTTTGTAACAGGTATCAGGAGCTCAGCTATTGTATTGACTGGCTATGGACTGTACGACCGGGGTTTGATTCCCACCGGGGGCAGAGGATATTTCCTATAGCCTCTGCATCCAGACCGACTCTGAGACCCGCCCAGCCTCCTGTTCAGTGGGTACCAGGGTCCTAACATTCAGCATGCATATTTATTCAATATGCTTCTATAAATATTATTTTGTTTTTTGTTTATTAACACAGTAGGGGGTGAGGTCTATTCAAGGGTGCAGCATATTTGAGAAAATACAGACTGGTCCCTTCAAATTGTCAAGTATGAGGAATATTTGTATGACTGACAGAAATAATTACAAACAGGATCTAGCTCAAAAAATTTTCTGGTGATCAGTTTACAATGTGATGGAAGTTTTCTTTCCTCATTTCCAGATTGGCTTCAATGCAGAGCACTCATGGTAAGTACCTGCTATTCCTTCATCAAATTGAATTTGCTGTTCTTCAGGTGGTATGGCTGTCTGTTTTTATTGCTGTTGTATGTTGATAGATTTTCAATCATGTAATGAATTTAAAATTATTGAGGTTGATTGATTGTGGTATAGAACAGTGGTATTCAACCTTTTTTGTTCACATACCCCCAGATATAATTTCTCTTCAACTTTGTACCCCCAAAGTTGTTGGTGTATAATTCAAGTTATACATAGTATATAATCTACATCTTAAATAAATTACATTGCTGATTATTCAGTGTTTATCATAATTTTTTTTTTAATTTCACTTACCCCTAAGATGTCTTTGCGTACCCCCGGGGGTACAGGTACCCCAGGTTGAATACCACTGGTATAGAAGACTAACTGAATTCTTTTTGAAGATAAACAATAAGAGTTATTAACAAACAGATAACTAATGTGTGTTTCTGTCTGAAGTGAATAATTCTCTGTTTAGATAATCACAAAGGAAACCCCAGTTTGAAAGTGGAAATTAATTTTTTTGTAGTCATTTGAGTTGTATGCGAATTTAGCGGTGACAGCTGCAGTCTGAACCGTGTATTGTCTTTTTATGATAATAAAAATGTGCACAAGTTATTCCAATTTGATTCTCTTTTAACAGGAATCATGTTGGAAAGTGCTATAGAACATGTACCTAGTATGTATGAAATGGCAGAACTAGCCATTGGGAAGTTGAAATGTTATAAATCTCCAGGTATTGATCAGATTCCAGCAGAATTAATTAAAGCAGATGGCAAAGGGTTGCATATGAGGATCCATAAGCTTATTCAGTTAATTTGGAATAATGAAGAGATGCCACAACAATGGAATTAATCCATAATTATTCCTATTCATAAGGAGGGGGACAAGACTGAGTGTGGTAATTACCGAGGAATTTATCTGCTATCAACCTCATACAAAATTCCATCAAACATTCTTTTGGCAAAATTAACCCCATATGCAAATGAAATTATTGGGGATCACCAGTGTGGGTTCTGACGAAACAGATCAACGATTGATCAGATCTTTTGCATTTGTCAGATACTAGAGAAAAAATGGGAGTTCAGTGGAACCATACATCAATTATTTATAGATTTCAAAAAAGCCTATGACTCTGTGAAGAGAGAAGTGTTGTATAATATTCTTATTGAATTTGGTATACCAAAGAAGCTAATGAGTCTAA
Source organism: Zootermopsis nevadensis (assembly GCF_977971745.1). Lineage (NCBI taxonomy): Eukaryota > Metazoa > Arthropoda > Insecta > Blattodea > Termopsidae > Zootermopsis > Zootermopsis nevadensis. Next base: position 6,550,816 of record NW_028259145.1, read on the forward strand.
TACAAATGTGTGTAGGTAAATATGTATCTGAAACATTCTTCATCAAGAACGGTCTAAAACAAGGAGATGCTTTGTCTCCCTTGCTCTTTAACTTGGCGCTAGAATATGCCAACAGGAAAGTCCAAGATAGGCAGGAGGGTTTGCAATTGAATGGGATACATCAGCTATTGGCATATGCTGATGATGTTAATTTATTTGGGGATGATATAAATACAATAAAGAGGAATGCAGAAGTTTTACTAGAGGCTAGCAGACAGGTGGGGCTAGAAGTAAATTCAGAAAAAACTAAGTACATGTTAGTATCTCGTCATCAGCAGACAGGCGGGCAGAATTATCTTAGGTTGGCTAATAAATCCTTTGAAAGTGTTACAAAGTTCAAATATTTGGGAACAACAATAACAAATCAAAATGATACTCATGAGGAAGTTAGGAGGAGACTAAATTCCAAAAATGCTTGTCACTTCTCAGTTCAAAATATATTAAGGTATCGCTATAAATGTTTATGGAATTAGCAAATTTTAAAGTTTTCTTGTTGTAGTAATACTCTGCGACTAGGACATTTATGTATGTCACTATTTAAGGTTATATACTATAAAGCAGCATGTTATGGGTGTTTGTCGAAAAGTAGATTAGATGAATTGTAGAGAGAATTTTGAGATGTCTAAAGGTTTATCTAATACCGTTATATATTTAAATTTGTGCCACTTGTTTTAATCAAATGCATCAGTTCAGTTTCCTGGGACATGGGATTGACTGTAGCTTGCTAAGTCAGTTGCCAGATACAGCTTACATTTACTGACTTAGAACCTGGACTATCTGTTTGGTCAGTAGCAGATTATTCTCACTTGATGTATTTCAACAACAGGAAAATGAGTACTGTTACAGGTACAGTATTTATGATAAACAAACATGCTACATGTTGCATTGTACAATAACATACCTTCAGTGCAGATCATTACAGGTTCTGCAAGTACCAGTGATTTTCTTGGTCTTACAAAACCAATTACATACTGCTTTTGAACAGTAAACCCTGTTACTTATGTTCATGGAATGCACATTTTCTGTAGTTTACATGATTCTTTTAAGCCCCTTTAATTTATTGTTTTTGTTCCTGCAAAATATGTGTTACTTCACAGGAAATTCTTGGGGTGTTATCCCAGTCATGTGACTGGTGGGCTTTTCTTTTCAGTAGTTGTCTACTCTGCAAGCATAATTTTAGTTTTTGTTGTGTAATTTATTTCAAAACAGCTGCAATCTTAGCTGAGCCTGCTACATGTACTGCAGTTGTCTTATTTGAATTTGCATGTTAGATAAGGTGTGATGACAATTCAGAAGGGGAAAAACTTGTTTTTTAAAAGAAAAACTCAGCATATTACAGAATGTGACAGACACGTGGGGAAGCATGTCCTTGGTGAGTAAACATTTGTTATCAGCACTAACTCTGAATAATGTAATTCAAACAGTCGTGCCATTGTAATAATTTGGTATGCATTCCAGTAAAGTATTGAGATGAAAGAATCTTACAATTTTTATGTTTCATTCAATTTACTCCAGTTTCTATCAGTCTCCAGAAAAGTATACGTAGGGTTGCACTGTATGTGATATTTACTTTGACCATAATGTTTACTTTGAGAATTACCAAGTGTCACTGTTGTACCATTATAGTAAGACAACTTTAATTACCACATGCATGTGCATCCACAATAGTTCACACTTTTTATTTTAAAATTTAGAATTTAAGTTGGTGTTAATGCCTGCAAGAAAACTACTTTCTCGGGAAATTGTAAGAAAAATATTAACTATGAAAAGAGTTCGTACAGGAGTACCTCAGAGATATTGCGGGTTCGGTTCCAGACCACCGCAATAAAGCGAGTCACACGAGTTTTTTGGTTTCCCAGTGCATATAAAAGTTATGTTTACACTATATCGTAGTCTATTAAGTGTGCAATAGAATTATGTCTAAAAGGACATTGAGAGAATTACCAAAATGTGACACAGAGACACGAAGTGAGCACATGCTGTTGGTAAAATGGCGCCGATAGACTTGCTCGACACAGGGTTGCCACAAACCTTCGATTTGTAAAAAACGCAATATCTGTGAAGTGCAATAAAACGAGGTATGCCTGTATTGTAAAGCATTGTTGGCTCATGATACCAGATATAATTCCTGTTGTAGGAGTAATTTGTATATGTGTGTAGGCCCTTTGGCATATTTTCTTCATTTGATGTCATTGTTCTATTGGTTACATCTTGACATGAATGGTTGTTAAGCCAGATTCATATGTTCTGTTCATTATGTTGTTTGTCCCTTCAGAGTAAACCATAAGTGCATTTTTTCAGGGCGGATGCAGCCGTCATGTCACATGTCTGGGAGTACATCATCATGGAGGAGGAGACGTCTCTCATTGGGTAAACACTGGCTACAGACTGAAGCAATATACACCTTTCTTTCAGTTTCTTTTTGTCAGTGTCCTCATATCTGAATTTTGAAATCTTTCTGTTAGCTGCGGGACTTAACAGTATGCAACCACTGGATGAAGACAAGTTGTTCTTATAATGACAGCATTAAACCCTTACTTTTTTGCCAGGGCAGCCAGAAATTACAAGTGACACAAAATTATGAGGAATTTGACATCATCCTAAGCTTCTTCCTCCTCTCGCATATACATCAGGCATTTAAATCTTCTATGGGTCGTTTCTCGTACGCTGTACATTCGCCTGTAAGCTGTACTCTCTGGCCTGTAGCCATCAAACTAAGAACCATATTGAGATATTTTTTGAAATTTGCTATGACATAGGCACTGAAGTTTTGGTTTGTATACCAATAACCTTGCATTAGGAGGACAACAGACCAGCCAGACAAAGAAAATAAAACTTTTACCAAAACTAACATTCAGCATGCTATGGACTTACGAGATGTCACACACACACTCACCCTGGCAGGTTTGCAAATTTGGAGCATTTTGCACTTCTAGATGACAATGACATTAGTGGAAAAATTTCTTGTGAAGACAGTTCTGAAGGTGATGACTTCATACAGTTACTGCTACCATAAATACACTTAATTGAAAGATTATATTGCATCACAGATCTTGGGTACTGAAGAGAATTTCACAGAAGCCAACACAAAGATCACACTAGAATAAGAACTGCCTGCCCTTCATAACCTCCCTCCCCCCCAAAAAAGAAATTTTATATATATGCCAAAATTTTCGAAATGTATCCAATTCTTCAACACTTTAACAAAAATTTACACAATTTGTACCCCCAAAACCAGGATATTGGTATAGAAGAGTCTTTGACTCTGTGGAAAGGCTGTCTGTCTTTCAAGCTGCCAAGTTTGGGATAAAATCTTAACAAGCTGTGTGGTTCCAGCACAATATGTCTGATCCATAATAATTTGTATGGACAAGGCATGGAAGTGACCAACCTTTTTATGAATTCGGACACAAAATTTGGTTTGTTGGGTCACTGTCACAGACTCTGGATGGGCAGTTTTTATAATTCTCTAGATTTAGCATGTTTCCTGAAATAAAAGGAAACTGATTGTATGTGTTCTTCCCTTGATAAAAGCCTCACACCCAAAGTAAAACCAAAAAGAAAAAGAGGAGATTATTTGGGTCTATGTTTAAGGAACCTAATTGCTGACGTAGATGATGATAAGATAATGGTGATGATCTCCACCTACAACACAGGTGACATGAGGTACAAGTGTCTGTAAAGGCATGTACACACCAAGAAACATCTCATTAGCAGAGTGTGCCAACAGCTTGTGCAAAGATCACAAGTTGTTCATGCTTGCTGTTCACGTGGCGTGCATCTGCGTGTCGGATGTTCTGTGAAGTCGTACCCATTCAAATGCTGGACTTCATGTTCTCAACTTTTTGATGCTCGTGTCTGTGTTGTGACAGAATTATTTTCATCTTTCTTTCGGTTTTGCTCAGTTTGCTCTTGAACTAGAAGTGGTCTGATTCCACGCATCATCCTTCTTGTTTTTAATTCTGTCATTTAATTTTAATCTCATAACTGAATTTTTGTGTTATTTTTAGATGAATATTAACATACTTTATATAATCACTGTTCACACAGCAGGTTCAATCAAGTTTAATTTATTAGCATTGGTACCAGTGCAGTTACAATCAGTTATCCTTGTTAAGTATGTCAGGAAACGCTGAAACTGGAAATGTTGGTCCTTAATTAGTTTTCCCTCCTGTCAGACAGACAGTCGCTTGAATCGAATTCTGTTCTCTTGCCAGATGCTTAAACACAGATCACTCTTCCTTTACCAATCAAGTAACAAGTTTTTGTTCTGACATTGATGTTGGAACTTCATTTGCATCCTGTCACGTCTGCATTGTCATTCATCCCATGAACTTTTCAGTTGCCAACTTCTGTTTTCTGACTAATTTTCATTCTACATTTGTGGTTTGTTTCTATTATTCTTAGCTTTTTTTTCTTTTTAGTAGACAACCTTCTCCAGTAGTTTTCTTCTATTGTTTGTGTCTTTACTAAACATTTTATTTTTCAGTTTCTTTATGTTGGGTGTTGGCTCCTTGGTTCGAGATACGTCGACTGTTAACAGAATTGGGGATGGGCAGGTGACCTGCACTGACAACTACAATGTAAATTTTTCAGTGACTTCAACTTTTTTGTGTGTAATTGGTTATGGTTTCTCCTTGGTTTACCAGGGCTGATGCGCCAGTCATGAGTCACATGTGGGAGTACATTGTCGCAACTGAACTTGAAAATGGGTAACCATATGTTAATGTTATGATTGTTTGTGGTGTGATACTTAAAGTAACTCTCTAACTGCTACAACTGTTGCATTGTAGACATGACATATAGGCACTCACTGTGCAAAGTAACTTTTTTTTCTAATTCTCCAAATTATTACAGCATGATGATCTGGGTTATGTAAAATAGACAGTATACATTACATAATTGCGATATTAACATGAATATGTTTGGGTTTTGTGCTATACCTTTAGGACATTGCTTGCATTTAATAATTGCTTGGCAGGTCATAAATGTACATAACAGTGTTCTAAAAGTTTCACTTTCCTTATATTACTTTATTCATTATAATGTACAACATAATTTATGCAGCAAGTTTATATTTGTGCGTAGTTTGTGTGACTGAAGTAAATACAAAATGTTCGGACAGGCGAACCGTCAGGTGGGGTATGGTGAGGGAAGCTAAGTTGCAAATAGTTATCAATGAATGTTGTCAGTTGTACATAACTGTATTTTCTCAACTACTCCGTGAACATTTTTCCAAGAATTTGTAACCAAAAACTTGGGTACACCACTTGTTCGTAACAAGGTTGACAGTAATATTCATTTCCAGCACAGTTTCACATTTTCCTCTTCCGTACCTGCACGTCAAACCAGATGCAGCTGCAGCGTGTGTTTGAGGTACTGCATTCTGTTAAACCCTGGTACTACAAAAAGCATGGGGTCATGATCTGTCACAGTTCATGAAAGACAGGAAAATAATTGAAGAAAAAAAGCAATCTGAAATTGCACTGCTTGGACAAAATATGACATAAGTTATGTAAGAGACTGGAAAATAGGGAAGTGTTGGTGCTGCATGTAGTCATCTTTTATTTTCTCTTCTTTGTGTGATCTCTCTTCCAGAATTAATAAAAAATATTTGTGTGAATTTACTGAATAGCCCTTCAGCCACAATTGCTTTGCAGCAAAATTGAGTTTGCTAAAATTTATAATTACTTTGATGAAACAAGAACTTTTTCATCATGTGATTTAAGTTCTGTCATGTTCCAAAATTTTAGACTTTTATCAAGCAAGTGTAAGAATGTATGAGCAGTGTGTGTGTTCTGAACTCTGAACAGCACACCATTTTCAAATGCAGTAATGCAAATGATTCATGCAACAAGAAGCAGTTAATGACTTGATTCGTAACATATGATATAATAACGTGTGCATGTGTGTGTGAATAAGTAGCATAAAATACAAATAAATCTGCACAATATTTCCCAAGAACAATGTGCACTAATGGGCTAAATCACATACACAGTCACATTATTAACATTTACTCATCAGATTTACTTTACATTAAAGAATTTATCTATTTAAAATTTACTGTCATGCACTAAGGTTTTCTTTCCTGAATTTGCGTAAGTAGCATGCAAGAATTAAAAAATGTTGGCAGAATGTAATGTATAAGTTTAATTTTTCTGACAGAAATCTGTTTTTAATATACATACTAAAATCCCTCTTTGTGTATCTCTAAACTGTTCCTGGAAGGTCGATGATAGGGTGAGGTCATGACACAGCGCTGCACCTCATTTCTTTTTATTCATCTCTCGTTCTTGCAACTTTGCTACCAAACTAATAACTTGTGTGAGCTGCATGTTTGTGTACAATGTGTTGATATTCCAGGTGATGGCCACATTTTCATAAAGCATTACTGATTGTAAGAGTGATCATTATTTTATAATAAGAGGTAAGATATTAATTAAAATATCTGAAGTTACTGTTTCAGTTTACTGGCATACTTCACTGTGTATTTTAAGATTTGTAAGACAGAAGTTTAGGCATATAAGAGAAGTTTTTATTGAACGCTATACAAAAGTTTTCAAAAGTAAATTTGTCAGTTCAGGTAAGAAGTGTTCTCTTTTCCACCATTTTATAAATTTGGCTGTTACATTTCATTTTGCAATCCTGCAGCCAAAAGGCAACACTCTCTGCACCGTGACTTAAAGAAAAGTAGACAAGGAAGTGTGTTAAGCTGCAGCACTAGAAAGGCACTGATGGGAAGCAGCATGTCCAATATGAATTTGTCTCTCAAAATACAGGTTTTTCGTGCAGACTTATAACATAAATTTCATGTTGAGGAGTTAGCCTATTAGTGGACACAGGTGTTGATCCATTTAAAAAAGAAAATATCCATGTTTTCAGCAGTTAGAATTTGCTACTGAAATCATCAGTGAACAGCTGTGTACTTTACATTATAATACAGAATTTAATATTTACATTTATGAGGCCCTAATTTTTATTCAAATCTAAGATAGCCGGCCATTTCTTATTGTTCGTAAAATATTTTCCCCAGACTCGGCAGTCTGCAATTGATTCTTCTTGAGATTGGTACACAAAATGGGCAAAAATCTATTCTTTCCCATGTATTCGGCACTTGGCTCATGGTAATCCTTTTCTTCATCACTGTATCTCATACCTTTGTCTTGTCAGTATTCTTGCTTTTGATTGAAAAAAAGGCACACTAGATTAATCTGTAACTAAGATAGGCATAGAAAAATTAACTTTTGATAGTGGAATTGGATTTTCAGTTCAACCTTCTCAGTAAATTTTGGCCTCCTCTTTGTGTCAGTTTCTTAAAGATCCCTTAATCATAAACCTTATTTAACCATCCACAACCTGAGAGCTGATATGTGGTTAAAAATATAGAATTGCACATATATTTGTTTGCATTGATAAATAAAATAATTGCACAATACATAACCTAAGTATTTTTATGACCCAAATAACTACATTGTTATTATGCAGTATACATTCATATTTATTTTATAATAATCCATTAAAGTATTCTGCATATATTTTGTTTATGATCAGGATGACAGCTTTCTCTTTCATATTGCGATAAATTCCAGGAGGCTTATTTCAGAACAATTGTATGAACAGAAAGCAATTACTACTCTTGAGAATTGTATTCTGTTAAATCCCTGGTTTTCTTCCCATTTATGTGTTGAACAGTTTGAATTTATTATGTTTTACTTTAATATTGTACACTGGGGACCAGAGACATTTTCCATTAAAGGTTGGTTTCCGTTTAAAATGGTCCATTTCTGTCATGTTATATTGTCTTATGAAGTCAGAGTGTATGCCCCAGTAGAGCGCTGAATTTGAGGTTTGCACAGTGATGTTAATTTAAGTGACACTGTTAATTTTTTTGCCAAAAATTGATACATTTGCTTCAGTAATGTAATGCACTGCCTTTCAGTCCTGTGCTTTATTTTTGCATTTGCTTTATAATTGCTTCTTAATTTTATGGCTTAAAATTTAAAAAACAAAATAATTCCATCTGGGAAGTGAAACTGTAGCACTATGTGTTTAGGGAATTCACTTATAAAATCTGCATTTGGGAATAGCACCACTGTAAATGTTAATATAGTATTATTTATGTAATTCTTGTTTCTTAGAAAGGAAGATTTTATTAAATTTATGGCTAAAGATTGCTGTGACATTTTCATCCTTTAAGTACACAGCAAAGGTGTCAAAGTTCAGTGGTTGTCAAACTGCATTTAGTATTCTTGGGTGTCTGCTGACACAGCCCCCTTCATACATTTCTGTATGTAATACTGCAGGTTAGGAGAATTACATGTACAAATACTGTACTCGTATGCTGATAATATTCTTATCTACCATGTTAAATATTTCATATGTATATTCTCATCTGCTCTTTTGAAAAGTGATATACCAGGAAGTAAAATTGAAATGAAAAATCACGTACTCATACTGTCAAAATCATTTGAAAGTTGCTATATTAATGCTGCAGAACATCCAGATGTTAATACCACAGCATTGTTAGAAATCCCAAGAATCAATTAAATTCTATTTTGTGGCCTTGTTTGTAGCCAAAAGACATTCTGAGTGAAAATCGTATGAAAAATACTGTTTTGTAACAGTGTGTTTTGAAAATAGCAATTATACTAATTGTTGTTTTTTAATGTATAGGGAATATCTTACAGCATACAATCTAATTTTCTGTTAAAATTCTGGAAAAGTATCAGGATCAGTGTAAAAGAATGAGAAGAAGTATCATAAATTAGTAGTATTTAATAGTGTTTACAGTATTTTAATGTTATGTTTAGTATAGTAAATATTGAGGTGTGTGGGTAATTGAATATGAAGTTATATTGCAAGACTCGTCCTTTTATTCAACATCAGTATTTGTTTTTTATGTGATGATGAATAATTTACAATTTATTGATCCCATGAATATAAATTATAATTTAATTGTAGATATGGAGAAGATGGGAGAACAAAAGGTACCCCAGAATTCACACCTCCGGCGCCTATCAGATTACAGTGGAATCTCTTGCCACCTTGCATTGCTGCAATTGACTTGTCATATCAGGTAAGAAGGTGCGGTAGAACCTTGATGTAGCAAATATCAGTGAACCGTTGTATTTTAACTTTGTTATTTTGTGAGTTTTTTGCTGTTGTACTGTGTGTAGTTAGCTCTGATTTAATTCTTCCAGATTTTCCTTGATATAGGAAGGTTTTTACAAGGACTTTTTGTGTAATTATTGGGCCCATTTAGTTTGCTCTGCAAATTGGGAGGAAAAGGAAGAGTGGACTAATTAAGAGTAATTATCTTCAACATTGGATGATTAAAATACATTTATTAGTATAATGTATTTTTCTTTGTAACAAAAGCCTTTGTGGTGTGTAATACTGAAACAGTTGCATTTTGTTTTTAAAACAAATTGCCTGAACTTCTAAATGCCATTTGAAATAATATGTATTTTTAAGTATTCTAAGAAAATTAATATTCCGCTTTCATTATTTGCTCAAAAGAATTATAGTTTATGTAAAATGTTCTTGTTGTTTTCTTTTGGTTTAAGGTTCTACATTTTGTAGTTATAGTGATGTAGAGTTGCTTCATTTCATCCTGCAGGTAGCGTTGAGCCTGCTGAATGACGTAGACCTGCGAGTTTACATGCACAGTGCATATGGAAAGGGTTTTATGAAGGAGTGCCGCATAAGTCCAGATGCCTTTATACAAATGGCTCTTCAGCTGGCTTATTATAGGGTAAGCTAACACTAACTGGAGCTTAACATGATTGTCTTCTAAAATGGAAGGCTCCTGGACTTGGCTAAAATTTATTCCATGTGTTCTGTCTTGTGATGTTCAGATCAAAAGTTCTCTTGATCCTTTCAGGGTAAAATTAATTATACATATTTTATAAAAATATTTGTAGGCATATCCATATTGTCTGTGTGGCCAAATTGTGAACACACCATCCTCGTATATGTGCCGGCATTTCAGCGTTATAAGGGTGAAGTCAATGGCTTCGACTTTGAAAGCCATCACAGATATGTTGGGTACCAGAGGGGATAATGGGAATCCCATGGCTGTGCCTTGGACTTGTCAGTAAACTGAAAAGAGGGAACATGTTGGCAAAATGTATTGGAAGTAGTGTCATATATAAAGTTACATATATTGTGTTAGCAAAAGCACTGTGAAGTGAGTAGTCTGCCATTAGATGGTATTCTTTCATGGAATTCCAGGCTTCTGGCAAACACATTGAGAAATACTCATTAATAGAATCCAAAAAGGACATCCAAACCTTGTGTGATGTTTTACAAAATTCATTTCATAAAATTTGAGAAGCTTTATTAATGGAAAAGACTTAAATGCAAGATAATCAGGCACTTGGGGAGGTACAACAATGGAACCTTGACAGTGAATAAAACCTTCAGTTACAGATTTGTTGCTTAATTCTATTGTTACTCTGTTGTAAAAATTTATGTGAGATTCTTAAAATAGTCTTCAGTTGTGTAAAAAATGTTGTGTTAGTGGTAACACTTAAATACCTTCCTGGCTTAATTTTTAAAATCCCTCACAACCATAACACCAAAACAGTGGGCACAGGACATGTTTCATCAACTCAGGTTTTTAAATGGGGTGCAGTGGTACATTTTAAATATCCTTTGAAGTTCAGGTAGTTTACATTTTAAGGAAGGGAACAGTGAATTAATCTCCGGAACTTCTTGACTGCAAGAACAATAATATTACATATCAACAACTGTTGAGAAAGCTATGTTATACTAAGAAGATGAAACTCTAATGAAGGACACCATTGTATACTTACTAAATACATTCAATTAACAGGATGCTGGCCGGTTTAGTTTGACGTATGAAGCATCCATGACGCGGCTGTTCCGTGAGGGGAGGACTGAGACTGTACGTCCTTGCACCATTGAGTCAGTAACATGGGTCCGTGCTATGCTTGGAAACGTTGCGTCGGTGAGATGAATCTGGTCAAGTTAAACTGTAAATGCTGTACAATCTGAATGTTAATATGTCGTAGCATTCTTTATGTGACTTTTACTCTCACATTTACATAGTTTTCTCTGAAAATATATTCAATTCATATAATGCAGCTGTGGTTTTTTGGTAGGTGGAGGAGCGTGTGCGGTTGCTGCAAATTGCATGCAATGTACATCAGGTAGCATACCAGGATGCTATGTGTGGTAAGGGAATTGACCGTCACCTTTTCTGTCTGTATGTGGTATCTAAATATCTGGAGGTAGACTCTCCATTTCTCAAAGAGGTGCTGAGTGAACCTTGGCGATTATCTACATCCCAAACACCTCATGGACAGACACCAAAACTTGACTTGAAGAAGTATCCTAGATGCATCTCTGCGGGAGGAGGTTTTGGTCCTGTTGCAGACGATGGATACGGAGTGTCATATATCATTGCAGGAGAGGACCTCATCTTCTTCCACATCACAAGCAAGCGGAGCTCGCCTGAAACTGTAAGTTTAAATGTAACTTAACTCCTTGAAACAGGTTTCCTCTTGAGAATCTGATAGTTACTTGGTCAAAAATAACCCATCTGTTTGGACTCAGAACATACTTATCCAGTTGAGTCTGTTCCACTTCTTCATGCCATTTCTTTAAGATCCATTTTAGTATTATCCTGTAGTCTCTACCTAGCTCTTCCATGTGATCTCTTCCCTTCAGTTTTCTGGCCAAATTGGATTGCATTTTTCATCTCCTCCATGCATGCTACATGTCCACACATCTCATTGTCCTTGATTTTATTGTCCTAATAATATGTATTGAAGGATACAAATTATGGATTTCCTTTTTGTGTAATTTTCTCCAGTCTCTTGCTACATTTTCTCTCTTAGGTATAAAAACTCTCCTCAGCAATTTGTTCTCCAGTACCAACAGTCTTTCTTTTCTTTTCTTTTCTTTCTTTCTCTTCTCTCCCCCCCCCCCTTTTTTTTTACATAGGGCTAGGGACAATGATTTGCATCCATATTATAATTTAGTAGTCATGTTGTTTCACAGATTGGAAAATACAAGATTATGGACTCATTGATAGCTGGCATTCCCAGAATTTAATTTATTCATAACTTAGTTATGAATAAGTTTGATCTGTTCCAATCTAAAATATATTAATTTTGCCACATTTTAAATGGTTATATTGACTATACTGTCTTACATTTTTATATATTTATTGTATGGTATTAAGGTATCACTGTTATGATACTGACATTTTTATTTTGCCTCTTTGCACCTCCCAGCACACATCTGTATTGGAGCTTATTTTGTGTGTTTCAAAATGCTAGGAAAACAGGAACCGGACTGACTGATACATTGCAGATGATGTGAACAATGACATGGCCAACATTTGTTGCGCATGTTTTGCTTCCTTTCGTAGATTTATTTCTTTCTGAGATGATTCTTCTCTAGTTACAGTATATATTTTTTATTATAAATGACCAAAATTTGCTTTCCTCTTACATGGTTAAATAAAAGTATTTAAATAAAATGAAGTGTTTCAGAGGAATGCATTGAAGTTTTATTCCTTGCGTTGCTCCTGCAGGACTCAAGCCGCTTTGCAGTGCATATACAACAGGCACTGTCAGACATAAAGAGTTTGTTCCTAGAATGGAGACAGCTCCAGCAACGACAGAAGAATCAGAAGCAGTAATGTTGTACATGCTTAGGGACCCAGCAGCAGGCATTCCACGTGACTGAGCGGCAGTGCGCAGCGTGTTCTCCCGAATCTCTCGTCTTGTTTATCTTTTGTTGAGATTGTTTTATTCACTGGAGAATTTGTTTGGATCTGCAGAATCTGTACAGAAATAGAACTTTTTCCTTTGTAAATCATGCACCATGATACTTTACTTAACACATTTACCCCTATATTCCATTCAGTTTATTTGTTTACTGCTGCTTTTACTGGACTAGTGTAGGTCAGATAGCAACATGTCATTGGAAGAGCACATAGTCTTCTCATCTGTTGCTAGATGGTGCATGTGCTTACCTTTTATGATTCCTTGAGCATGTATAGGTTTCATTTCTTTGCCGTATATTAGCAAAATATTCTTGTGCTGCTAAAAATGGCTGGGCTGAGAGGTAAGCCAGCAGTAGAGTTTGTGGGGGTGAGCATGTTCATGTGTTATGGAGTATTATCAGTGGTTCTTGTTTATAAGGTCCTACCCTAACAGGTCTGTTTCACATAAAACACAGGAAATGTTTAAATGCTGTACTCTCTCCTTACCTGTATCATGACATCATATGTTGCTTCTTATCTCATCTCAATAACCAGTGGGTTCTTTCCAGAGAACCTGAATTTTGGTGCATATTGAATCTTTATGTATTTATATTATGCCTTGAAAAGAAGATTTTTTTTGTAAATCTTTTACCTTTTAAAGTAATTGTTTTATTTTAACTTCTTGTCCATTTTTAAGCTGGCATTGTGCATGACAATTTGTTAGGATGAATCGTGTTGTGGAGTGATATACCATTATGCCCTGTTGTGAAAAATTTAAGGTCAGAGGGAATTTGAAGAGTAGGCAGGATAGAACTACAATGACTTCGTGTGTGTGGGACCCTGTGTTTCATTCATATGCCCCTCCCTCATGTAAATTGACTCTTACAAATGTAAATCAATGCAATTTCAACATGCAACTGATCAATGCAATAATTGTTGTTGACTGTTATAGTATAATTTTCCTTTTTAAGTAATGCTTGAACTTTGATGTTGGAAGTCCTATTTTTAAGTAAGCAACAACGAATCTAGTTAAAAAGCATATTGATTATGAACAGAAAGACTTGTTTCTGTGACAGTTTCATCTCACACATGTCTTGTGTCTTGCTTACATTCCAGTGATGGCAGTTGCAAGTAATGTAATATAACAGCTGGAAACTAACAGGAATAGCAAATGATCTAGTAACAGTAAAGTTTCTGTTGAATAATTGAAGGAAAAGCATGATACAGTCATCATGTCTGATCATTTTACCACAAAACTGTTATTTCATTTCTATAAATATTTTATCAAGTTATATCTATGAAATTGTGACATGAAGTACTTACATGCAGCAAATACTATGGTCATCCAGATTTGACCCAAACTTTTAATCATACCATGCTTTGTAAACCATCTTATTTGTTTTATGTTCTGTATTTTTCTTGAGGTACTCTCCATCTGCATATTTACACTAGTTTCATCTGTGCAGGTTAGAATTTTTAGGACAAAAATCAAAAAACTACTGAAATTCTGGATCAAATCTGAACCACCCTTGTACTCCTAAATCCTCTCATTCTTACTGGGAAATTTATTCCCTACCTTAAACCTTTGACTGCTGAGGATTTCTGCTTTGTGTGTTGGAAGAAACATACAAGTACGTAAATTCAAATGCTTGTAAAACGATGGTAAGTATGTACAGTTTGTCACTGGCCATACAAATATCATTAGAAGAATTATAAAATTCTGTACATTACAGGGGAAGAGAGATGCTGTGATATGCATAAACCCACACGGTGGTCAAAGGTTTAATTTAAAGCAATTTTTCTCCATAGTGAATGAACCTTATGTCCAGAATTTTATTCCTGTTTAGTAAATGGAGACTTCTCAGATTTTTATACACAAATACTACTTATTGTTATACTAAATACATAAGTTACTTATAATGTTGGCTTTAAGGGAGTTTCTAGCTTGTTTTCTCTTTTGTGATGAAAGTTTTTTTGAAAAATGTTGGTAAAACATTGATGTATTTCTGCTGCTTTGTACATATTTACAGACAAGTCTTTGTGAAAAGAGTTCAGAAGATACAGTCATATCATTGCCATGGTGAAGGTGTTTGCATCATAACATGTGAATGCATAATGGTGTTGGTGTTAGTTCATTATGTAAGGCTCAAGGTGAACAAATTTTCTACAGTACACAAAAGTTCAAAGTGTGCAAAGAAACTATGAGGAAGATTTGTACATGTGATTACTGTTTTCAGCATTACCTCTTTGTTTCTAAGGAAAATAAATTTTAAAGAATCTTTATGTTGTAAATATAGTTTCTGTTTTATGGAAATCACATTGTGAACTACTTAAGAATAATGAATCCCATTCATTTCCATCTGAGCCAGGGTAGCTCAGTCATATAGTGACTGGCTATGGACTGGATGACCAGGGTTCAATCCCCAATGGGGGCAGAGGATTTTTCCTCTAGCCTCTGCATCCAGACCAGCTCTGGGGCCCACCCAGCCTCCTATCCAATGGGTACCAGGGTCCTTTCCCGGGGGTAAAGTGTGGCCAGGGCGTGATACTGACCACTCTCCGCCATCTAGTGCTGAGGTAAAGAATGAGTATGGGCTATACCACCTCTCCCCCCATGCACCTAAATGGCATATAGTGGGACAGCTTTAATTTAATTTAATTCCATTGCCATCCAGTTTCTTCAAATCCCAAGTCTCCTTCATGTACCTGAAACTAATTTTTAGTAAAGATTCCTTTTAATTTATGCGGTGTGATGTACATTATCATGTTTAGGTATAATGATTGAACTTTGTATGACCTATGAACCTTGGGCCAGCATACACATCGTGCTGTACCACCAGTCATTCACACAGACAAGTGCCCCATCATACATCTTCATGGTATGGTGCTCACCTTTACCTTTGACAGACTCCATAATAGAAAAACTTACTTGTTAATGGAACACAGGTCAGCCACGCCATAAGTAAGAATGCTGTTGCCACCTGAGCTATCACAGATGGGGTGACAATGTGGCACATTACAAGAGTATGAAGTAACAGTAAAGAAAGTGAAAAATAAAACTGTTTTTCCCAAAGAGAAAACAGTGGAGTGACTACACCTGACATTTTGGCCAGGAAAGCAGAGGAGGGTCCACTGCCACACTGCAAAACTGGAAGATAACAATCACCTGGTTCCCCTTGTCAGCGTAGAATCCTTATTTATACTCATTGATTTATCAATAAATTGTCACATTGAGTTTGGCATGACTGCCATTGTGGTAATAAAGCTCACTCTGCTTCTGTGAGATCTTTATTCATAACATTAACATTTAAATTTTTCATGTTTTGAATGAAAAAGTGCCTACTTGAACACACATTTGGAATAGAATAGAGAGCGTGAAATTTCTTTAACTGTTTTGTATTACCATTAATGTGACTTCCGATTTTTATTCAAAGTAGCATGCCAAAAGGAAGGTGGTAATTAATGTTTCCCGTGATGTTGACTATTTAGAAATTATATGTTTACGCACACATTTGTTCAGAACCTGCCTGTTAACTTCTATCACATTGGAATAGGACATTTCAGTGCTCAAACTATTAGTGTGTTGATCAGAATGTAACTTGGGGATATAACCGTGTCCATACAGGTGGCTAAAATTTCATTGACAGTTATAAGAATATGATTATGATGAGAGGATAACTTTCTGGCTTCAGAGGCTTTTGATTAATGTGCACAAGCAGAAAATATTTTAGCCACATGATTACTAAAGAACGCCTTGTTTTTGTTACACACAAATTTAACCGTATTTATTTGTAAGGTAAATTTTTGGTAGTCTGGCTACTATAGGATGTTAAAATTATGTAAATGTTCAGTAATATTAGATCTAGGAAGTAAAAGAATAACTTGTGTCCATTAAAATGTTATAAAGCTAATTGAATAGCTGTTGACAGTTGTGTCACCTTTGTCAACATAGCCAGTTTGCCAGCTGTCTTCAATGATGGCGTGTTTATGAGTTTACTGTGTTCATCACAGAAGTTGCCATCTGTTGATAGTTATGCTCATTTGTCGGTATACACGTGCCTTGCTTGTCTTTCCAAATCACTGATGTCAAGACACTTCTCACACTATCACCCCATAAGAGTCTTACTGCCAAAGGCCTCCTGCATTCCTCTACGATTCTTTCTGACATTTGCACAACAGTTGGTAGATAGCTTTTGTGTTCAGGTCATTAAATATTGAGAGGAGAGAAAATTGTCGGTATAAATTTTGTGGCCAACCCCTTCCACTCCCCTTGTGAGACTTCTCACCATCTTGTGTTGCTGCCGTTGCCTGTGTTGCATTTTACATTTATATTGTAAATGTAGCCTGTCATGTCACAAAGTTTGTAAATGTTGTACAACAGCGGTTATGTTTCTTTGGTATGTATTACTTGAAAATAATACTCCCTTTTATCAACACAGTGACTTCATCTACAGTTAAATGTTCAAATGCATTGTACAATTTAGCATCAGTGTCATTGAGTGTATCAAATAGAGATCTTATTTTCAAAAGTCTGTCTCAGTTCTTGTCATTCTTGACTGCTTCATTATTATCATCACAAAAATGCCTGGGTATCTGAAAAAATTGATTATGCTTCATCATCTTACTGCAAAATAGCACATTGAACTGTTCAAAAAGTGGACCAGTAATCTTTCAGTGTGTCTTACTCATTACATCCCATGTGTGTGGCAAGAGCCAAAAATACATAATCTCCTGCGATGTCTCATCAGGAAGTAGTGAGCATCTGTCATTGTCTGGTATGCCTAATTATTAGTTATACAGTAGACTCATGATTATCCAGGTTGGTTGGGAAATATATTTTCCCAGACAATTCACAAAAATTTTAAAAAAAATGTAACAAATATGTAAATGTATTTACAGACATACACTACTAAAATGTTTAAAGATTTACTAATAACAGGAAGGATTTTATATACAGTACTTTTTTTAAAAAGGATTCCAACAGATAGTAATAACTTTCTATTGTTGTAAACTTCAGGTTGTAGCAACAATTTATTTATGTTAATACATTAAATATAAAATAATTATTGTATTTATTCCTTTCTTTTTAACTTTTAAATTACCAGGATTTTAAATTCCCTGTTACCCAATTTAAATCCCACAGTTACACTACTCTGTGCATGTTCCTGTAAAAATAATGTATATTTGTTTAAAACCCACATACAATAATGAAATAAAATACATACAGAAATGTTTACTGTCACTTAGGATCTGTTTCTCAAGCTGCTGCTCTGCAAGAGTATTTGTGACGGAAAGGAATGTTACACATATTTGCATTTTCTGCTATCGTTAGATTAATATTTTGATATTATTACTCCCTTTGCCTTAAAATGTGAATGCATCATGTAAACGTTTTTTTCCCCAAGACAAACAACTGTAGAATTCTTTGTTCCTGCTGTATACCACAGAGAGATAAGTTCAACCAACTTTTCTCCCCCCATAATACAGTCTGCCATTTGAGGGTCAATTTTGCTTGGTACAGTTTTCAGCACATAGAAATGCACAGACCAACACCACGGGCCTCACAACAGTATACACTCACTGCATGATGTTTCCTCGTGTGCTTCTTCTCCAGACAGGGCAACTAGGATGATGTTAGGCTCAGTCTACCTCATTGTATTCTTTGCATTTACAGTCCTCTCTTTCACTGCAAGGAAAAGGCCACAGACAAGTTGTTTCCTTAATTGTCATTTTATTTCACATGACTTTTGTATTATAAAGTAATTTATTACAACCTTTATTATTATTGTTCCAACTATTCACCAATTTATAGGGTATTTACTTCTGTGTACCCAAGACAAACCTTGCCCCTGACGTACATAGTGCAGCAGCTATTTCTGAAATACATTTTGTTTTTAATATGTGTTACATGTATTATATTATTATTATTACTGCATTCTGCGACTTATGTCACACCTCTTGCCCATCCTGTCACCTTTATCAGCATAGCTTGTGTGTGTTATAGTTTGCACTACTTGGAGTTCAAAGCATTATTCACATCAAAAATGAACTCATGTGTGCTGGAAAGACTAAAGAGTCTTTCCAGCACACTGCTGTGATATTGCTGTTATCTCCACTTAACAATATCCTATTTATTTCTTTTCAGGGCTCTAGTGTCAACATTTTGTGGCTTATGTCACAGTTAAAAATTTCCCCCTTGTAGAGGTTATCAGTGATAGTACACCTTGAAATATTGCAAATTTAAGTACATATTATTCTTATTTTCCACAGACGATTCTACTTCTGCATTTGTCATAGGTGGGGGGAGGTTGTATTATCAGCATAATATTAAAACATGAACAAACAGGTTTTGAGTAATGACTTTAGACATGTCTAGTACTGTTTGTTGTGCACAGTAGCTCTACTTGTGCCCTCTATAGAGAATAGATGCACTGAAAATTTATCATCTCTTTAGTTGTGATACCTGCCAGTGGCAGGCTGCTAATTGCTTGTAAGATGTAACATTGACGACTACAGATTTTATTCTTCCAATAATAATGTGGCAAAAAACTGCAAGGAAGAGCTTTAAGTATTCACTGGAATAAGAATAATCCTAGATATCAGGTATTTCATTACAAGCCAACCCAACACTGGGTCTTATAAATCCTTGTACCTATCTAATAATACTGCTTCTCATCATCTGCGAACTATTCTGATTATCAGTTTTTAATCAGCAAAAATGTTTGTTCCAAATAGCTGGCTCCTCGTGTTCAAGCTTCTCTCTGAATCCTAGTCTAACAGTCCTCGTGCCATAATTTCTTCACTCATACAATACCCTCACAAGGGACCTGTTGGTTGTTTATTGATAATAAATTTTATGTATAGGAGAAAATAATGCAAATAGGCAGCGGACATTTGACCATAATATTAGACCACACCAATGATAAAGGTACGGTGAAATGAACTATTGAATCATAGAAGGCACATATTAGCATGTCAGTAAATGACATGAACCCTTCAAGAATATGTTGCTGTCGCGAAACCCACGGCCACGGTGGGCCAACTAGCGATACGACTGTCATGTCTTAAAAGACAAATTAGGTGTTAATGGTTAAACAGATGTCAGGGCATTATGTGAGCCACAGAAAGGTTTTAGGGTGCCTGCATTAATTTTGTTATCTCTGTATTATTCGGGTTAGCTTATACATATAAATTTATGACAGCAATATTTAAAAACTCCTACTAGTTGACATAAATTTAAAACAGGTGTTATATCTGTGATGGTATCTACTACGTATTCCTCTACAGTTAAGACAGAAGAATAAAAGTACATTTTGGTTTTAACCTTCGTCATCTGTGCATTGTACTGTGAAGTGTCATATACTAGTAGTTTGCAGTTGTTGACGGGATGGACAGGTAAGTTTGTGAGGAAGCGGGGCAGACCAGAGCACTATTAGAAAGCTAGGCTACGTCATGTGTCTGTAGTCTGCCACATTTAGCGTTCGAAGTTTGTTGTAGTTGAGTGAATAAGTCGGAAGTTCGGGCGGGGGATTGGCGATTGACGAACCATAGCACTATTAGAAATAATAAATACAGAAATTGGCCTGCATTATGTGTTCCTCGCTTGAGACTGCGTGGCCACTGTGATGACAGATTTAATGTTTGAAACGAATTAATTCAGTGTAATTTCCGATCAAAATAATGGAAGTCGAATACTAGGTAAGCTTGTTACCGACAGAGGTACCGCTACCACAATGTAATAGGCTGTTGTGATAGATGGCAGTATGTAACATTTTATGTCTTTTGCATATAATTATCATCTGCACCAAAATAATCCGGTACTCCAGAGATACGTGCTGTGATTGGTAATGTTCGATCGGTTTGTGTTCAAAGCAGGTAATGTCGAAGTGCGAAGGAAATAGTGCGCCTCGTTATTTCCAATTTTATAATGGAAACTGGGAAAAACTACCCATATTTAAAGGTACAAGTGTAACATAGTTGTTAGAAATATATTAATGTGCCAGGTGGTGAAACATTTGTTGACAAATTGTAGATTGGAATCACTTTATTTCGCAGAATGCTTTACAGGTTCTGATCTAACTTATCATATTCTTTTGGTATTTGAATTACACGGAAATTGTGTAGTTGTTCCTTAACGTATTCGAATTAACTGCAGCCAACTAACAAAATAAATTCACTTCGTGAATCCTTGCTGATATAAATGTGCCCGTTGTGAAAGTATAGATTTCAGGCATCAGTGAAGCACATGATATTTATACCATATTTGATAGGCTTACTTGTCATAAACACTTAGAACTGGCAGTTTTTGTGGAAGCTCACCAACATTTTGTCAGCACATCCTATTGAGTATACAGCCTGACAGTTACTGACAAACTTCCCAAAGAGCTTAGACACTGGGTTTGCAAGATTAAACTTTCTGCATTCATCTCTTTCATTTGGGTTATCAAACTTTTGCATTAAAATCAAGATTGAAAATCTATTGCATTCGTCACATGACAGTGCCATCTGTAGCAAATAATTATCTTACACTCTGATGTTTTGATTTAAAAACAGCAATGTAAAATAACAGCCCCATACAAGCTCTTAGTTCAATGATGTCAACATTGTGCATATCAGTTGCATTCTCATCTTCTTAATTTACTTTTTTTGTGCACAATATCTTGTAGAATTTCATCAGTTATTAGTAAATTCCATGCCTGAAGTGGCTGAGCTTGTGTTCTAATTCTGGCTGGAAACAGGATTCCAGGAAGTTAAATGATTATATTATGCTTTGGCATCTTGCTTCTTGCGACAAATTAACTGGTGCCCATTTGAATCTGTTTTTACCAATAAGAACTTTCCTAAATTTGTTTCCTTCGTGTAGCAAAGAACTTTTTACTTCAGTTTAGAACAGTTCTAAATTTAGGTCATGGTCACTTCTTAATGTGTAGTTCATTGTTAACTTCACTGAGGATTTCTTCATCAAACCACTCCTGCCTTGCTTCAACAAAATTTGCATCGTTTTCCAACATCTGTTGTGAAAATCTGCCTCCACTCACCATCTGAAAAAGTAGCACTTTCACAGAGATACAGTCTTGAAGATGTGCATGGCTAATAAACTTTACATATGCAGACCTAGGCAATCACTGCCATGTCATGTGAAACACAGGGAGTAGGAAATGAGATAGCTAGGGAACGGATGGAATGGTAAAATGGCATTAACTTCTTGCATGTTCTGAGAATTTGATCTTTTAATTTAAGGGTTAATGTTACTCACATGGATATAAGAACATGACTTTGGGTTGAGTCACTATTGGCAGATGTAAAGTGTGGAAATTAGTATAAGTCAGCTTAAACCTAACCAGTCACCAATTTTTGATTTTAGGGAGAAACTGAGAAGTCTGCCCAATCATGAAAATAAATTGTTCAGGTGTCATATTACAGTACATTATATTTGTCATTGATTTTGAGTTTACCCACAATCAAACAAGCTGTTATAAGCTACATAATTATCTTAACCATCAAAGAATTTGGATATTATGTAAGGTCACTGGCTCAAAAAAAAACCGTTGCGCATCCAACACCATTTTGTGAATATGTACCTTTATTTATTTTTACTTAGCAAAACAACAGACTTCTGTTGGTAGATAATATTAGTAGGACAAAACATTGAACAGAAGCATGAATGACTGGGTACCATATTGTAAAGATATAGAATTTTTATTTTGTAGGATTTGAGTATCTCATGGCAGTGAGTACAAAGATGACTGTCTTCAGGGTTGTTGTGCCACGTAGTCTGGTAGAACGATGGAGGCAGCAAGGACCTCTGAAATGGCCGTCTTCAATTTTTGTTTTTTTGTTCAAAGAATGTATCACATTAAAGTGTATTATCTTGACCTTGCTCAAAAAGCTGAACTGTATTTTTGCTTATACTGTGTATAAATAATACCTAAATCCTAACTTTGTTTTTACATATTATGAATACAGTATTTCTGACTCAGTTTAAAGTTTTTGTCTGAAAGTTAGAGATCTGAAATTATTTTAATCAACCTTTCTATATGTATGTCACCACAGTGAAAACTTGAAATGTCAAACTTTAAATAGGGCTGCCTGTTGCATTAATTGAATTGGATGTTTTTGTAGGTTGGCTAGCACCAGTTCCTGACAAAAGGCATAAAGCATTTTGTAAATATTGTAAGAAGGAATTTCGTGCGCATCGTACAGATCTCCGCGCCCATGCTCGTTCAAAAAAACACCAGAAAGCAGGAGACACATATTTCAATGATTCAAAGAAGGTATTAAAATTTATTTTGCTTCTTTTCTCAGAATTCAGATGTTTTTCTGACTTCTTTTGCATGTGTGACGTTCATTTTCCCCATATATGTAGGAAGTTCCGAAAAGCTGGTAGGAAAGTTTTAAGAATTTTGAATGTTTACTGCTGTCACAGTTTGTTGTACAAGCATCACTAGCTGTAGAATCTCATGCGTGAAAAGAGAACTAGGTATAGATGGGAGAATCTACTATAAAAATTTGGTGATTCCTCATTGTCGCCAACCAATTTGTCGTCAAAAAATGACGTCATCAACAATGTCACCTTATATTTGTTTATACTCGGCATTGTTGTGTTCCACAACAATGCTGAGTAAACAAATAACGCTTCGCAACAACTACTCAAGGGTTAAAACACTTGAATGAGACACTAAACTAATCCCCTCTTGGGGGGTTAGTTTAGTGTGTTACTCAAGATTTTAAAATGCAAACCCCCCCCCCCCCCCGAAGGGGGGCTGGTCAAGTGTTTTAACCCTCCATTCCCTTCGGGGGGGGTTACTTAAGTGTCTTACTCAAGATTTTAAAATGAAATCAACCACCCTAAAGAGGGGTTGGTCAAGTGTTTTAACCCCCCGTTAGTTTCTTACTCAAGGGTTAAAACACTTGAATGAGACACTAAACTAACCCCCCCCCCCCCCCGAAGGGGGGGGGGGTTGGTCAAGTATTTTAACCCTCCATTTGGGGGGGGTTAGTTTAGTTTCTTACACAAGGTTGGTTGCGTTTTAAACACTTGACCAACCCCCCCCCCCCCCCCCCCAAGGGGTTGGTTGCATTTCAAAAACTTGACCAACCCCCCCGAGGAGCTCCGAAAGGAGCGCTCTGCTCTGGTAATATTAAAATAGAAATCAGTGTTGGCTGGACCTATCTAGCACATGATAGGGACCATTGGTAGGCTGGTATGAAGACATTAATAAATGTTTATGTTCTATAAAAAAGCAATGAATTTCTTGACCAACTGAGTGACTGTTACCTTCTCAAGCAGGATTTTGTTTTATGGAATTATAGTCCTTCTGGGATTTTATAATCCCTGGGTGAAGGTTGTCTATACACTGTGTAGCCAAGTGACCCATCAGGTTTCCTGCTGACTGGGACATCTAAAAGCTGAAGCTACTGTCTGAACTTCATCTAATACAGAAGAGGTTGGTGCTAACAACACTCTTTCATTGTTCATGGATGATCTCTGATGCTGGCAGCCTCGCTGTGGAAATTGAACACCTTATGAAGACCTTCAGACAAAATTTCCAAGACATCAAACAGGATTTCTGTCACAAGAAAGAGTTACAAACACAACAGAAAAAATCTGACTAGCATAGCCTTGCTGCTTTACCAATTAACCATCTCATACAGTATCAGCAGACTGCTTAATAAATACATTGCCCTTAGTGGACTAGTGGTTAGCATGCTTGCCACTGGACCAAAGGTTTGAGGGTTCAAACCCGGCTGAGGTCGATGGATTTTTAAGGGTGATAAAAATCCATAGCACAACTTCCTTTGGAGGGGAAGTAAAGCCGGCGGTCCCATGTCGTAGATTTGTATCATGTAAAAGAACCTTACAAGCATGAACAAGATGTTTCTTAAGCAAAATTCAGTGACCATTTCTCACCCCAGTCTCTCCTGATTCACTACTAGATGGCTCTAGCAGACAAATTAGGATTGAGTAGAAACTGTGCAGAGGCAGTGGGCTTTTCACTCACTACTCATAAATCACACTTTAAAGACAAAGAAACCTCCCACATGGGAGGAGGCCAAGGCTCAGCTTCAGGCTGTTGCGCCATAGAGTCAGTCGGTCAGTCAGCTAGCTTGATAAATACAACATCAAGAGTATCAACATTCTGGCCAAGAAAAATATCCACCTACTCAGACCAGTTGCCAGTATCTACCACATCCCTTCTGAATGTGGTAAAGTTTATGTGGGGCAGACTGGCAGAACCATCAACATTAGATGCAAGGACCATATGAGGCACATTTGCCTTGAGCAGCCAGAGAAGTTGGTGGTGGCAGAACACTGGATTGATACAGCACACAATATACATTTCAATGGTATCTCCATACTAGGGATGGCTGCTAGGTACATGAATTATCTTGTGAGGGAAGCCGTTCCTATGAGGGACTCATGACAAAGATGCACGTGCTCATGAAACATCCAATATGGTAAATGTTTTTGACATATCTGTGGAGACTTGAAAGTGGTCACACTTCTGCTTGGTATAAGCTAAGCTGTGTGAAGTACTGTTATTTCTTCTGTGAATGATGCATCTGAGCATGAGAAAGCAATTGCTCAGAGAGACAATGGTCTTTTTGACTTAATGAAAAATGTCATTAAAGCTATAGATTGAAGTGTAAGTGGGTTCCTATTCTTAAAATAGATAGATAGATAGAAAGATGAGATATTTATGGGCCCACAGATTAGAGGAATTACGAGAGACGTTATGTGTTTTGAAAATTAAAGTATAATTGACAGAGGAGCTTGGAGGGCATTGATGACAAACTTCCTTGGAAATAGCAAGGCAGAATATTATGAATCTCTTGCTGAGGTACTTATGAATCCCTGCAAAATCATGGGATGCAAATGCAAAATATCATTATAAATTCCTTTTATGGATTTATATCTTGACATTTTCTGAACGTACTTGGGTGTTAGTGTCTAACACGGGGTAGTTTCAACAAGAATGTTCATGATGGAGGTGCGATGCAAATGGAGCCCCAGCATATTGTCTGACTACTGCTGGATGTTGGTAAGGGATGCCCCAGTGGCAAAATCCAAACATAAATCTCCAATAGCTACATTTTATTTGAGTGTAGAATGCAATTTCTACTTTGATATTGTTATTGCATCTTTTGATTAGTCCAAATTTAATTTTTGTGTCTTCCAAATTGGTGAGTGATTGACACATTTTGAGGCCATTTTTGAACTCGCTGTTAAAAAGCGACCTATCTTTGTGAGTGTGACAAAAACGTTTTTATTGTCTGCACTTTCCCAAAATACAGTTATCAAGGTCTTAGCATGAGATCAAATTGCAATAAATAAAATGTGACTAGATGAGATAGGGGTGGTTATGTGCTATGCAGCTATGTGAGGCTCTCCTTGAAATGGCTGTAGAGTGAGTGGTACACCATTTATGTTGTTTCTTGCAATGTTGCCATTAACCTTTGTTATGATTCAAAACAGTGCTCTTTGTATTCATAACTGTACATACTGACAGACAGGCCTGTACATATCCTGAATGCCAAGTTGCCATGATGCCTAAAATGTTCATGATAATGCTTAGAATATTCTGTGTATTATTTTGACTGTTTTGTGTCTTTTCATATAATTAATATAATGTAATATTTGTATATTCACACAATATAATTCTGATTCCAACATGTAAAGGTAGATCCAGGCATTGGCAAATAAGTTTACATTAATTATATTTCCATTTTTTGGTATATTCTTTCTCCTACATTTTGCAGGTGGCCCCTAAATTAAAGATAATTTGTGCATGCTTACCTTAAGATGTCCATTTTCTATATGCTAATCAGAGTTTAATTAAAGTTTTATATTACTTCACATGGTCCATGTGAATTCCCTGCCTACAGAATGGGAATTATATACATGTAAATCCTTTATGCTGCTGTAATAACCAGATTTTTTTTCAGGATCAAAATCCAGATATTAGTTCACAAAATGTTGCAAAGGCTGACAAAACTGAAGTGAATAGCACCAAAGGTTGGGAAGAAGTAGATCCTGTGAGTACAAAGCAAGGTGAGAATCTTGTGAAACCATTAATGTGTAGAATTTGATATTAATTACTTTACTGACTTCTTTTCCAGAATGTTGCTCAAGTGGAAGATGCCACTCCAACGTGTATGGGAATGATGGCTGTAAGTAGTGAAAATTATGCACGTGTGCTTACTTGTCTGTAAAACCATTAGTTTTGGTTGGATTGTAATGGTTTTTAGTGTGGTGGAATGTCACAGTTATCAGTGTACACAGTTTTAACCTTTGTCATAAGGGAATAAGCTATTTAAGTGCCTGTACTGTACTGAGCGTGTATGCAAACTTAGCCCCTGTTCAATTTCTATTTTATTCCTCAAAATTTGTGCCATTGTTATGAGAATCAAATTATGTTCTGTTGAGATAAGTAAAGTTTTCTACTGGTTCCCACTTTTGAAAAGTAGAATATGTATGTAAGATTTGAGGTTTTCACAGCGGTGAGTATGAAGATTTCTGGGTTGTTGCGCTGTGTAGTCTCATAGATGTATACCAACGTTTCAGAGGTCATACTGCCTCCATCATCAGGGCGATGTATGAATATGTATGTTAGTTTCTGTATCCAGCCCTCTGAATGCACCCGCTGCGTCATATCCTCACCCCTAGCACACTACGAACACTTGATGTAGGTCAGTTTCTGCATTCAGAACTTCTAGGAATGCACTGACATACCCTATATTTTGAGGTTAAGTGTCATTTCTGATTGGTTATTTTGGTTCAAATGTTATTCTACAATATGCCCCTGAAGAAGGTGCTGTAGTATTAAAACTTGTATGTTGATTAAAATTGCCTATATGTAGCAGGAAATTAATGTGACATTAATAGGAATATAATGTACAGTAGCATTGAATCCGAAAATTAAATTTGCTTTCCATAAGCCTAACAGAAAATGAGGGAAATGGAGATCTCTTTCCCATAGACACAATGCTATAATTCATGGAGTCAGTCTCTGTGTTGCATCTAAAACATCATAAAAGGTAGTGAAAATGTAATCAGTGGTGTAAGTGGAAGGACCATCATACTAGTCAGACAGTGAAAATAACGGATTGACCGTGGCCTGATGATGATATTCTTCTTTGAGTGAAGTATGATGTTCCTTTGTCATGATGATGTAGCAGTGTCAGAACATTTTGCCAGATTTAACTCATATTCATTGACTTGTAGGAGAATCATTTCATTGGTATAAGTAGCAACCCTGTTTTTCTATTTTAAAAATTCAATAACCATTTGTTGATATTTTACAGTGTATGCAGCTCATGGGTGCTGAAAATCAAGATGTTGTGACATGTGGTGTTTCAACTCAAGTACTCGATCTCGTACGCGGTGTTCCTGTTAGTCGTATGGCCGTCACACTTTGGCTGGAATGTGGAAACTCATGGACACAGATAAGTGAAGGGTGAGGTTTCAATCAGTAATTTACAACATAGTTCTGGAATGCCCCACTTAATGGTACCTGCACCTTGTCATTGTGGTGGGGCTTGAGTACCTCAGTGACCCCAAGAGCTATGCTGGCGGTAGCATAGCTACTGGTAGGGCCTCCCTAGCCAGATTGGTCGAGGGGTAGAGGTGAGACTAAGACAGGTACCCTGGTCCTCCAGGTTGGGGGTTGGTCGCAAGGCTAACAACCTTACACCGTAAAAAGGAAGATGTTTCGAAACCTCAATCGGACCTAACAGAAAGAAGGCAGCAGAGGATAGGACTGAATGGAAGAGGAGAATTGAGGAGGCCATGGACCGAATACGGACCGGAGAGCCATAGAAGAAGAAGAAGAAGTTCTGGGATCGGAGTATTTGATACTTTAAGTTCTGATGGTTTACGTTATTATGTGTGAAAAGGGCGGGCTGTGTGAGAAGCTTCTGCTGACTGTTGTGCTCCAGAAAGAGGGATACCTGTTCAGTGTGCATGTCTGCTGAGTTTTACCTGTAATGTAATACCATAAATAACTCAGTATGCAGTGTTACAGCTATGTGAAGAGTTACATGATGTGAAACAAGAGTGGACAGATGCTTCCTTCTTAATTTTTTGTACCTCATTCTCCTTGTTGATATATTGTAGATACAAGTGTATTGTTGCAGAGCTATTTATGTTACATATGAACATAAATTATTTTTTTCTTACTCGAGCTGTAGAATTTAACCCTGTGCCTCTGCTAACATAGAACGTAATCAAAATTAGAAAGCCCTGTTCTTTGTAACATGGTCTAATGTAAAACTAGCCCAGTATTGAAGGAATGTCATGTCAGTGCAGCTACAGAACCAGTTGTATGAATAGTAGTTGGAGAAAGTGAGGCATGGGCTTCATATTATTTCATGTCCATTCACATTTTCAGTCCTAAAACATTCATTATAGGATAGATAGGATTTGAGGTTTTCATGGTGCTGACTCTGAAGATGGCTGTCTTCTGGGTTGTAGTGCCATGTAGTCTGGTGGAAGTTTACCAATGTTTTAGAGGTAGCAGGTACCTCTGAAACATTGGTAAACTTCTACCAGACTAAGGTAAAAACAAAACAACCCAAAAGACAATTATTTTCATACTCATTGCTGTGAGAGCATCAAATTCAAAATAAGGAATGTGTTTGCCAAAATGGCACACCAGATAGTCAACTAAGTTACATGCATTGGCTCCAGTTTTCAGTGGGTGATAATGTGAGATGGCAAATTAAGATCTGGCTCTTAGCTGTCTCCCAGTGACATGTTGTCCATACCAAATATGATTCAAGTACTTTATGTGTGTATTGTTGTTCAAAGAACACACAACAACCTTTACTGTATGGGAATAAAGATTAAAACCTCCCATATTACAAGGCTGCTCTCCAGATTTTAATTTTGGGATTAAATTGTTTATCAGTATGCTGTGTGCAAGTCTAGATATATATTGTACACATTAAATTATATTGCTCTAAAGGAAGTTTACATCTTGTATGATTTTATGATATTGTAGGCACATGTAGACTTGTATAGTGACATTGCATTAAAGTTTTATACACAGAATGTTTTCTTCCTCCAAAATACAATTCCATTAAGGTGGGAGGAAGTTCAGAAACATTGTTCTTTGTGTAAAGTATAATTATTGGGGGAGAATATATATATTTCGACACCCCTGAACTTGAAATATCATATCCTTTTGGTTCATTATTACAATTTTTCCTTCATCGTTATAATTGTTAGGGCTTAGGGAACTAACTTCAATTGTAGCTGTATAATTCTAGTTGAAGGAAATGGTTGACCCTACAAAGAAGGAACTTAAAGTTAATTTTTGCATTAACTTTTACTTTTTTCACATAATTATTCTCTCTCATAACTTCTAAACAGTATGGTGGTCCAAGAAGTTTTATTTTTGTTATGTATTTTTATAACTGAATGGTACAGAGTGAAGGGGTTTGATCCCTGATGTGGACAAAGGGTGTTTCCTCTAGCCTCTGTGTCCACCCAGCTTCCTATATAATGGGTACTGGGGTCATTTCCGGTGGTAAAGCGCAGCCGGAGCGTTGTGCTAACCACTCACCTTCCCCCTAGTGCCTGCATGACATAATGGGACAGCTTTACTTTATTTTATGGTACAAAATGAAACTTCCTTATTCAACTCTTCAGTCATTCACCTGAAATGCTCCAAATTCCATGCACTAGTATGTATATGGCTAATTGTATAATAATACAAGATCCAAAGTACCTAAGCACCAACATACTTTGTTCATCAATGGCCAGGTCTCAGAATGTTAAAACATTAATCTGCATTCAGAATTACAGATGCTGGTGGTTACTGCACCAATTTGCTGAGAATGAATGAAGTAGTGGCTGGCCGTTACAAGATGCATTTTGAGGTCAAAAAGTATTTTACACTTGGGCTACACGATACATTTTATCCCTTCATTGAGGTGAGTAGATATATCAGTAGTCTGTTCTAGGTAGAGAGCTATACTTACAAAATAAAATAAAAACAATTATTTTATTTAGTTAAATGTTCAAAACATCAAATGATATTTCACATATATTGAACCTTAACCCTGTGCCATCCTCATTCATCATGCTCTTGCCTGAGCCTGTAGGATTGCTTTTTTAAAATTGCCTTT
Organism: Zootermopsis nevadensis; assembly: GCF_977971745.1. Taxonomy (NCBI): domain Eukaryota; kingdom Metazoa; phylum Arthropoda; class Insecta; order Blattodea; family Termopsidae; genus Zootermopsis; species Zootermopsis nevadensis. The sequence goes on from NW_028259145.1 coordinate 6,581,726, forward strand.
TAACTATTAAATTAATACTGTGTAAAATTAACACACCTTTTGAAAATCTTATACACAGGGTTATTCATAATTCCCTGACACATTACAAAAAATCGCCTGACTTGAATGGTGCAATAATGGCAACATAGGACATGTCGATATGACGTACCTCATAAATGCTCTATGACCATGCGCTGCTTCATTGGCCACTCCGTTCACCCGACCTGACGCCATGTGATTTTTTCTTATGGGGGTTCGTTAAAGACTAGGTCTTTGTACCGCCTCTGCCACGGGATCTGCCTGAGCTGCGAAGACGAATCATCGCTGCCATCTCAAATCAATTGTGACATGCTGCAGCAGGTATGGGCGGAAATGGATTATCGGCTTGACATCTGCTCGTCACAAAGGGTGGACACATAGAGCATTTATGTGGTATGTAAAATAAACTTGGAGAGTTTCTCTTTCTATCGGCATGTCCTATGTTGCCATTCATTGCACCATTCAAGTCTAGCGATTTTCTGTAATGTGTCTTCAGTTTCAGCATTTTCAGATTTATGAATTCCTTAGGCCAGTTTTTTTGTCCCAGCCTTGCTGTTCCACAAGCTAGAGCCTCCTTTGCTAAAGCAATTTCAATAGTTTTGTTGAGGTGAAAAAGTTGTAAAACTATATATGGTGCCTGTTTCTGACATATTCTTCAGTTATTTGTAGAACTGTTTGCTTCCCCAGCAATAGATCCCAGAGCTCTGCCTCTTTTCTACTCCTGTAAATTTGGCAACAACAACAACAACAGCAGGCATCCATTAATACTATCTGCAAGATTCTATCCTTTGATACTCCACTTGGTTTTCTGGGCACGTACGGTTTCAAATGAAACCGCCCTTTCAAACTAATCACGGCCTCGTCCACTACCAAGTTGTGACTGGGCAGGTTAGGTTCTGAAAATTGTCTACAGTATCTAATGTCTGCCTTACCTTGTACAGTATGTCATAGTTTTTGTTGTGTTGTTCAGGTCTTTGTTCTTCATCTTTGAGATGCAGATACTAACAAGTCTTTTGGGCATTTTCATTGCCAAAGCTTGCCAAACAATGGTGCATGTACAGAAGTCACCATAAAAATAACCATCTATTTCTGGAAGATCCATGGTTCCCATATATATCAAGATTCCAGCATAAGCTTAAATTTCTTCTGCATTTGTTTCTTCCCAACTGAAATCATTTACACCTGATTTTCTTTGTGAGAAAGGAGCATGTTTGTTTCTTTATTTCTTTGTTTCATTTGCTATGTCTCAGTAAAGAGACTGTCTGTAAACAAATTGAAATAATCTTGATTCTATGGCAGATGAAAGTAAAATTTTTGGACAGTACATAGACTATATGAATATGCAAGATAAAATGAGAAACTTGAACAGTTGCCGCCGCTGACGGTGTATGTTGTGCCCGTGTAAGGTGAGAAATAATTTTTTTATTAACTTTTGAAACCGCACCATTCTTTTGTGTATACCTGTATAAAACTCTACTCACCAGACTAACATTCTTTTTCCATATCAAAGAATTCCAACAAGACTGGTTTTTAACAAGTTGGAAAATGTTTACAATTACCATGTTGGGGACTCCTTGTGATTGTGATGTTACCTCTCTGGCTGGGGATTCCCCATTATAACTTATGCTTGCACTGGTTTGCATGATATGTTGAAGGCCTTTCTTCTGTTAGAGGTACAATTTTTTTATGTTTGAATTGCCTCAGGTTACTTTTGATGTGTCAGACCCAGTTGAGCAGTACCATGTCCCATTACTTCTCAGCCCATTTGGATATATGGTGTATAGAGGAAGATAATTTACTATCATCTCAGTGTACTTTAAAACTTGGTTCATTAAATGATGGTACTCCAACCTGTGCAGGTGAGTTTCCAGGTTTAAGAGCTTCCATCACTAGGGACAAACTGCACAAAGTTGGAATGAATTGGATTATCATCTCAACATCTCCCATGTAACTCACAGAGCACATGTCAAGTCTCTGTGAGGTGTTTACAAAACGTTGATAGTTCTTCTGGTTTAGGTGTGAAATTCTAAGTATGCCGAATTTGCCAAAATTGAAGGGAATACTGCAATAACATAACGAGTTGCAACATATCACATTTGCAGATGTTAGTCATGATAAAATTTTGTTAAATAGCAATACGTGAAGTGAAATTCCTGACATATGTAATGGTTTAGTTTATTAAAATGTCTTTATCTCATTTACTGAATGTGTGTATACATCTATATAGGACAGCCTGTGTATATAATATTTTGAAATCTTAGGATAATTGTAGTAATAAGTAAAATTAATAATGATCAAGATGCTGTTTATTACTTTCACATCACATAAAAAATGCAGTTTTTATAGATGTGTAACAATTGTGTTATGGGTCTGTTGACTGTGACATTTTATATGTTAATCATCTTCACCATTCAGTAGCAGTTAGTGAATAATAGTCATATCGGTGCACCAGAGGTGACACATCTTTCAGGTAGCTAACGTTTTTAAATGTGACTCATATACTTCTCCTGTATGTTGCATAAAATTGCTCTGATTGATTTACCCTTTTCAGGAGCATTGATTATTCTTCATTGCACTCGTGCTTCGAAAACATGAGAGCTGGATGATGATCATACCTGAAACACGGAACGTCAGTGAACTCAGCATTGTGCTCGTCAACTTCGGCTTTCTTCCTTGGAAAGGAGTGAAAGAAGTGAAGTCATGCAAGTCCTAATGCATATGGTGGACATCAAACTTATTCAGATCTTTGCTTTTTTTGCCACAGTATGTCATTCTTAAGGTAAAAACACCTGAGGAACTTTGATGCTTCTTTGTAAGAGCAAAATCTCTCTCTGGCAGAAGATGGTTGTGACTGCTCGCCGATCACTCCGTATTTTCCGTCTTACTATTTATATCCACAAAATAATGGCAGTACAGAGCATTGTTTAATCTTGTCTGTGTAAACAGATGGTCTGCAAGTTTTCTTCCTTTGAAGAACTTAACTAAATAAGGTATTTTATTACTGCTGTGTTTTGCTTTGTCTTCTGACCACATACACGTGCATTCCTTGTCCTTACCAGTCATGAATACTCGAGTTACAAACCCACGGCTTTTTTTCTAATAAACTTGGTGAACTGTCTGTTGTGGACTGAGACAGGTACTGTGATGCAGGGTCACACCTGGGCTTCTTTGCACCATCAGGAAGCCCAAATGTGTCTGTATTATTAATTATAAATGTTAACATATTGTCTTAATCTGTCATAAATAAAAAATATAAAATCAATAAAAATAAAGAAAGAGACAAGAGAGAACCATGAGAACATGACTTCATGTTATCCAAAATGTGTTTTTAATCTAAATAATTGATAATTAACACATGGGTAATTCTGGTGGGTTAGGATTGGCAGTGGGTAGGATGATGGAATGCAATGGTGTTGGGTATAATCTTGTATCTCTGGGGCTGTGACTGCATCTCCGTAAATGTCATTACACCGTTGGCTCCAGAATTGGCAATGTCTGTTGGAGATGAAATGAAGTAGTAACCTATAAAAGTTTGTCAAATTTAGCACACGCTGATTGTTGTTTTATAGGTCATATATTGTAGCATTGGCCCTGTGATAATGAAGGTCCAACTCTTTTAATGCACCGTTGTTATTTTCACTTTGAGCAGACTCCTTCAAGACTTCTAATATGTCATGAGATATACAGGTGCAAAACTGATGTTAAACCCAATACTAAAGTTCTGTACATTCTGAAGGAAGTTCTAAACATTGCTCTTTAGCCCAAGACCCATAGAAGTTTTGATAAAGGCTTCATGATGAAAGGTCACAGCTGAAGTAAAATTTATAGTAGTTGTTACTGTATTTTGCTATTCTGCTAATATATGGAGGCAGCAAGGATCTCTGAAACATTAGTAAACTTCTACCAGACTACACGGCGCTACAACACAGAAGACAGCCATCTTCCACTCCAGTTACTTAGTAGTGAATGTACTATAGCAGCATCCAGTAGGCACTGTGCTTGATGTATGATACAAGTACGAAATAAAGTATAACATCAGTTTAATTGCCACCAATCATCTCAAAGCAACATTGACACAAATATTTTCTGAGGAGTAAGAAAGTTGTGCTGTTGTATATGGCTGAGCTGTGGTATTATCCATAATTATTCTTGCACATGGTTATAGTGATATGTATAGTGTGTGTATATGTATACTAATTTATAGCAGTATTAAGTACTATTAATTATTTATAAGTTAATGGATGTGTGAAATATGTATCACAAAACGGTGGAAACCATTTGTACATCTTTTGTAACTTGGTATTCTTCCAGTGTTATTTCTGACCAGGATGATTGCAACTAAAACATAAACAGGATGTGTACACTCACATTTCTGAAGTCTGTCAGGTACTAAAACCTAATCCGTAGTCTTTGTAGGAAACAGAGGAAGATTGCTGAGGATGAGGTAAGTTTGTGAAAATAGATTTGTTGGTAAAGAAAAAAGTGAATATGGAATGTAGATGACTGTCTTCTGGGATTTTTCACTGTGTAGTATAGTAGAAATTTAATAGCGTTTCACAGGTGCTACTGCCTCCATAATCAGGGAAATTAAGTTTTGGTAAATTTCTAATAGACTACATGGCACATCATACTTACCACCATGAGGACCTGAAATAGCACATCAGTGTATGTCACTCAATTTGCTGGCCAATATAAATATTGGCATACAAATTGCTCTTCATTTTTTGGAATAGTGTAATCCATGTCATAATTCTGCTGCAAGTTTGATAGATTATACTGTCCGTACTCAGAGAGGATCTTATTTCTCGAGGGTTCAGCACACTCTTATTTGATTATTACATTAGTAAACTTTTTGTTAAGATCCTTTCTCAAGTGTTACCATTCTCCACCACCATCCACACTCCCATCGCTTGCTTAGCTGGGGAATCGTGAATCATCTCACTCAGAATCCAATATCATGTAAATATCTACGATATGATATACTACAGAATCCTCATGTAAGCAGTGGGATACAACATAAAAATCTGGTGTCAGATGTGGCAGGCATCGAACCTGTTGCTGCAGGACCATTAAAAGATGGGAATTCGTGGGATGGGACCAGTTTGCTTCTGTCTAAAATGTTAAGGGACAGGCAGTGATACACTTTGGGAAAACAGAACATAATGTGTTGAGTAAAGAAGAAATAAATTAGTTTTAATGTTCAGGGGAAACTAATAAAACTGAATGCACTCTCCTACATTGCTGTGGAAACTTTACAATGGAGTAAGCGTAAATCTAATAGAGAGGTAAACCAGCTGTGTGGTACAATTCAAACCAAGTTTAATTTTACATTGTAAACCTTGCAGTAATGAGAAAGCAGCAGAGCAGGTAGACTGAGACTACTGAAAGAATGTAGAAGCAACCATGGGCAACTGGACCAGGAGGACAAGGCAACCCATCTTACACTTTGGTAGTGTGTGATGCTTAAACTGAATGGTGTTACACATCAAGCCACTGGGAAGCTGCAAAATGTGTGCTGCTACCATCATAGAGGAATCACAGGGGTAGGTTTTGCTGAGAAGTCTGTGCCTCTTAACACCTGCTAGTTCAAGTACCCAGGTTGCCAAGGCAGGAAGGTCCAGTGCCATAGCTTAGGGGTATATGAGTATAGGAGAAGCTGTGCAGTTGATTCTACCTTTCAGATTTTGCCTTCATAGAAAATTTATGAGATTAATAGTAATTAATCCATGTTATTAAAACACATATAGATTTGTATTGAACCAAATAAGCTGATATTGAATAACAGCAATAATATGTAGGAACTTGGATAAGCTCTTTCATAGAAAAGAGGACATTTGATATCCATCGCAAGCCAACTTTTCAAATTGTGATGAGGAAAGCAAGAATGAAATGGGTTCAGAAAATCCAAACTTCATTGTCTTTGTGTTTATGAAGCAGCACTGTTAAATTGTTATGAGGGAGGAAGAGAGGGAATATTTAACATGTCTGTATTCTTTTGTTTTGTTTTTAATTTGTTTTATGTAGGGGGTCCGTTCAGACAGGTTACACACAATCGTGCATATTAGAAATTACAATACTTTCGATGAAATAGTATAGACTGCTCTTTGAGAAGAAAGTGCCATTGTGTCTAAACAGGATGGATATGAAGGGGAGCCAGTCCTAATAAATGTGGTCACTTTGGTAAGCTTTGTCAAGTGTTACTGTAGGGAAAGAAAATATGCATGTCAATTATGTTGTTGAGAAATGAACAGGTATTGCAAGAGACCTGACCTGTTTTTGCTGCAAGGAAAAGAAGCACTTTATTTTTCCAATCTTTACCCACACATTCATTCAAGCTCTCCAGAACCATTTGAGGTTTTAAATTAATCTGTTCTTTAACTTCTACCTTTAGGTTCTTGAAATGAAATCCTCTTCTTCTATGGATCTCCGGTCCATAGCCTCCTCAATTCTCCTCTTCCATTCGGTCCTATCCTCCGCTGCCTTCTGTTAGGCCCGTCTGTCTGAGGCTTTGATTGAAGTTTCAAAACATCTTCCTTTTTTTTACGGTGCAAGGTTGTTAGCCTTGTGACCAACACCCAACCTGGAGGACCAGGGTACCTGTCTTAGTCTGACCTCTCCCCCTTGACCAATCTGGCTAGGGAGGCCCTACCAGTAGCTATGCTACCGCCAGCATAGCTCTTGGGGTCACTGAGGTACTCAAGCCCCACCACCACGACAAGGTGCAGGTACCATTAAGTGAGGTGAAATTAAATCTCTCTGTATTGAATTGTTTGCTCATTTACTTACTGAATGCATCTCCTTAACTTGTGCAACAACAAATATTGGCCAGTACCTTACCAATACATTGACTGCTAATTGTATAAGTACTTGAACTTTACCTCTCATCTGTGAAGACATGATCGGTCTCATTGGGTTTATACATCATAATCCAGGTTCATATGTAAATCATTATGTGGAAATATTATAGTCTTCAAAACTGTATTTTTTAATGTGGTAAAGTTTACTATTCTAACATCATTCTCATTCATGATAGGTATTATGTAAACTCTGTTTGATAATACCTTTGCTTCTTATTTTTCTTTATAGTTCTCGGACATAATGCTCGTGTGGCGAGTACGGAACTGAACAATTTGTATGCACCGAGAAACTTCCTTTCCTCCACTCTCTCTGATGTTGCTTGCTGTTGGCCTGTTAGAGACAAGGACTTGATTTTGTTTGGTTATTCCCCCCATTTTTGCTTGTATGTTTAAATGTTACATTCTTATACAGTTTGTACTATGAGCCAGCGTAGCTCAGTCAGTATAGTGATTGGCTACGGACTGGGAGACTGGGGTTCGATCCCCGACGGGGCAGAGGATTTTTCCTCTAGCCTCTATGTCCAAACTGGCTCTGGGGCCCACCCAGCCTCCTATCCAATGGGTACTGGGGGTCCTTTCTCGGGAGTAAAGCCGGCCGGGGCATGATGCTGACCACTCACCCCCATCTAGTGCCGAAGTCAAGAATGAGTAGGAGCTATACCTCCACTCCCCCCCAAGCACCTACATGGCGTATAGTGGGACAGCTTTACTTTACTTTTACTATACAGTTTGTACTTGATATACAGAGTGAACACAAAAGAACTTTATACTTTGAGAATTCTACAGAGAGCAAATGTGGCATACTTAGCTCTTCATACCCACACTAGTCAATAGAAAAATTCTCAGTTTTCTTTCAAATGACCTGAGTGATTGTTATTATTGCTTGTCTCCAATAAAGCTCATAAAAATCAAATTGCTCAGCGAGTCATGAGATGCAGCTACCACAAACAACTGTCTCCAAAATCCTGCGTTTACTTATGAAACCCTTCAAACTTCAATTGGCCAGGCTCTGAAACCAGGACATTAGGCTGTACAATACAAATTCTGCTGCGAGATCCTAGCCAGGATTGAAAACGATGATTTCCTGCAGATATCAGGTCTGTGAGGTGTGTATAAAACTTTAAGTTTCTTTACCGACTGGTGTAGGTGTGAAGTTTCTGTATAATTTTGAAATTGTAAAATTCTGTGCTCACCTTATATTGTTCTGGCCATTGCCTAGTCACTTTAGATATTGTCCATTCCATCTTTAAACATGCCAAATTCTGTGTTGTCAGTAGTAACTTATCTTACTTTGTGTTTATCATGGCCTATCTATTATTTATATCACTTTATTTAATACATAATCATTGTGTCTTCTGACAACATTCTGTTTTCTTATTATCTCTGCAAGTGAACTCCACAGTTATGTTTATGTTGTCATGGAAATTTGATGACAGTTTCAGCGTGTTTATGGCAGTGTCCCATTCAACATACCACCTCAAGTTCAAGAGGTAGCAGAACGTGGTCTTGTAAATGCATACATTATGGTTTATACTGTTTTGTCTCCTCCCCTTAGTCACTTTATGCCCCATGTTCCTGGTGTAGTTTATTGATATTATAAGGAACATAATAGGCTGTATGCTGGTCCATCTAATCCTTGTATTTCTGATGACCTCTATTGAGTTGCAGTTTGAATTTGGTAGGTGTAGGCCTGCCTCAAGGTTGTCAAACATGGAAGCAGCTTGTTATAAGCTAAATGGACTGTGTCGTAATGGAGTTTAACAAATCATGATATGATGATAGATATTGCCCTCCAGATTTTGTTGCTGATGATGCAGGCACACCCTCGTGGCACTGTCAACAAAGTGTGTTCAAAGCTGATGCTTTGGTGGCTGCTACCTGAAAACATTATTCTCAGCCTAATGAATATGAGTGGTAGTCGCTGCATGCTGCTTCATTCTGTCACTCTCATTTCAGAGGTCATCATCCAGTGTGCGACAGAAGCACATGAAATCTGCATTTTGAGGAAATGGGGAGGCATACACTGCATTATAAAAACATTATCCTTGGCAAAATTAATGATTAGTCTGTTTTATCACAGGAGGTAACAGTGGAAGCTGGTGCACCCTCTGTCTCTCTTGGTCTCTGTTCCTCTCATTTTAATGGGCATCACCTGCAGACAATGTGCAACTATTCTATTGGGAAATGATTTTGCAGGCTGTGTGTAACAACATTATGCACACTGTGACTGGCTATCAAGAAATTGCTACAGCCAATGTCTTTTGAACTTAACAATTTAAATGTGAGAAGTGCTTCAGGGAATATTAATTTAAGAACTTTGATATGGCTTATAAATGTCTCCTTTTTATTTTTCTCTTAAAGTCAGATGTGGCTTATATACACAGCCTATATTTGCATACATACAATATACCATTTGAATTTCACATGCAAATGGGATTAACTTATGTAATTTATAAGTATTAAACTTTCTCATACCTAAAATGATAACAAAAGTGGTGGCAAAATATTTAGAAAGTGAAAGTAATCAATTAATTAATTTGCAGAAAAACAGAACTTCAGTGCACAGTATTTTGTGAAAAAATTAAAAGTTGCTTTATCCCATCTCTTTTATGCTATTAAATTGAATGGCATTTTCATCTGCCCATTCCATGAAACCGTTTCCTAATGCCACAATGCATTCCAGAAGATTCAGGGCATCATTCTCTGCATAGTGACTGTTCACAGGATCCCTCTTTAAGAGGAACCTGTAAACATCATCAAGTTTAAAGCTACTTAATGTGTTTTGCAGTTTTTCCTTTGAAAGCAAATTGAGTCTCTTCTGTGTTGGACAGGAAACATTTAAACAACCCCTTTTTCCTTCAGTTATCTCAGAAGTATCAACTTCTGGTGTGGTGGATTTGCAGGCTTGCAGCAGGTTCCGGAAGCCACATAGGGAATCAGCGCACATAATGTGGTCAGGAAATGCCTGTAAGACACAAATTATCAGTATATAAAAATTAAACTTCTCTCTTCTTATACCAAGAGATCTTAGAGTAACACCATTATGTAATGGTTCCTATTTGGAAGACTTTAGGTTCACAGTCTAGTTCATGATTTTCCTCAGGTCCTCCAGTGAAATTCTTTATAGAATGTTGTAGGCTTGTATTCAGGAGAGACCTGGTACTCACGATAACTTTGCCATTTCATTTGATGCTATGTATAACAGGGCTGTGGAGTTGGAAGCAATTTTAGGTGGAGTCGGTAAAAATGTACCGACTCCGACCTCGACATAAAATCTTAAGAACACTTTCGCTACCGTGTGGGCTGCCGGCGGCCTCATGCTTAGGGATATTCAATGACGCATTGAGCCACATGGTGTGGGATGCCTTGTAACTTTGGCTCCAGTACCTTAAGAATACAACTAACTAACTAACTAACTAGATGGCTTACCGAACCCGAAGGTTCATCACCGAATTAACCAAAGCCCTCCACCGGACCCTGTCCTGGGCCAACAAAATCCAGTTTCCTTCAACTCCTATCTCGGATAGATCCCGCCTGAGATTATCCTCCCATCTACGTCTAGGTCTCCCCAGCGGTCTCTTCCCTTCAGGTTTCCCAACCAGTACCCGGTGCACACCTCTTGTCCCATCCATGCGCGCTACATGTCCCGCCCATCTCACTCTTCTCGACTTAATCACCCTCACAATACTGGGGGAGCAGTACAGATTTTTAAGCTCGTCATTGTGCAGTTTTCTCCACGCCCCATCGTCTTCCCTCTTAGGCCCAAATATCCTCCTCAACACCCGATTCTCAAACACCTGCAATCTGTGTTCCTCCCTCTGAGTGAGAGACCATGTTTCGCACCCATACAAAACAACAGGCAAGATTATTGTTTTGTATACTTTAATTTTCAGGTTCTTAGAAATCAGACGGGAAGACAAAATATTTTGGACTGAGAAGTAGCAAGCATTTCCGGAATTTAGTCTCCTCCTAACTTCCTCACAAGTATCATTTTGATTTGTTATTGTTGTTCCCAAATATTTGAACTTTGTAACCCTTTCAAAGGATTTATTAGCTACCCTAAGATAATTTTGCCCGCCTGTCTTCTGATGACGAGATACTAACATGTACTTAGTTTTTTCTGAATTTACTTCCAGCCCCACTTGTCTACCAGCCTCTAGTAAAACTTCTGCGTTCCTCTTTATTGTATTTATATCGTCCCCCAATAAATTAACATCATCAGCATATGCCAATAGCTGATGTGTCCCGTTCAATTGCAAACCCTCCTGCCTACCTTGGACCTTCCTGATGGCGTATTCTAGCGCAAAGTTAAAGAGCAAGGGAGACAAAGCATCTCCTTGTTTTAGACCGTTCTTGATGAGGAATGTCTCAGATACATATTTACCTACTCGAATTTTGCTGCAGGTTTCATTTAAGCACATTTTTATTAGACCCACTAGCTTCTTTGGTATACCAAATTCAATAAGAATATTATATAGCACTTCTCTCTTCACAGAGTCATAGGCTTTTTTGAAATCTATAAATAACTGATGTACAGTCCCACCGAACTCCCATTTTTTCTCTAGTATCTGACGAATGCAAAAGATCTGATCAATCGTTGATCTGTTTCGTCTGAACCCACACTGATGATCCCCAATAGTTTCATTCGCATATGGGGTTAATCTTGCCAAAAGAATGTTGGATAGAATTTTGTATGAGGTTGATAGCAGCGATATTCCTCGGTAATTACCACACTCAGTCTTGTCCCCCTTCTTATAAATAGGAATAATTATGGATTCCTTCCATTGATGTGGCATCTCTTCCTTATCCCAAATTAACTGAATAAGCTTATGGATCCTCATATGCAACCCTTTGCCACCTGCTTTAATTAATTCGGCCGGAATCTGATCAATTCCTGGAGATTTATAACTTTTCAACTTCCCAATGGCTAGTTCCACTTCATCTAAGCTAGGTTCTGGCACCAACAGTTCAGCTGTATGCATTTTAATCTGTCTAATATCACCAGTATCATGAACATTTAAGAGCTCGCTAAAGAAATTTTTCCACCTATTCACAATTTTTATTGGATCTGCAAGCAAATTGCCACTATCATCCTTTACCAAATTAGTCTGGGGTTGATATCCTTTCTTAAAGTTATTAATGCCTCTGTACAGGTCTCTGATGTTTTTTTCCTTACTATTTGTCTCAAGTTCAGCAATTTTGCCCTTCAGGTATTCCCTTTTCTTAGTCCTAAAGGTTCTACTAGCCTCACGTCTCACGTTACATAGATTATCCGCATTTGTTTTGTTTGGGTTCTGCAACCATTGAAATTTTGTTTGCTTCCTTCGATCTATTAATTTTGAACATTCTTCATCAAACCACGGTTTATTTTGCTTTCTCCTGTAGTATCCTAGTTTCTCTTTTGCTGAAATTTTGATGCAGTTTCTGACATTTTCCCACTCCCTGTTGATGTCCACACTTTCATTATCCTCATTTGTCTCTAAAATTTGAAACCTATTCGAAATTTCAACTTGATATTGTTCCTTTGCCTCTCCCTCACTTAATTTTTTCAAATCAAATCTTTCTGTGTCAAAATTTTGTTTAGTTCGTCTACTTACTGAAAGCCGCTCCCTCACTTTTGCTACCACCAGATAATGATCAGTGTCGCAATCTGCTCCTCTGAATGATCTCACATCAATTACATTTGTCTGCCTTCTCTTATCTACTAAAACATGATCTATTTGATTGTGTGTTCTGCCATCTGGGGAAGTCCAAGTGTATTTATGAACATCACGGTGTGGAAATTTTGTACTTTTTACAATTAAATCTTTTGACGTAGCGAAGGTCACTGCTCTGACGCCATTATCATTACTAAGTGCATGGAGACTCTCGCTGCCTATTGTGGGTTTGAAGACATCCTCCCTCCCAATTTTTGCATTGAAATCTCCTAGCAGAATTTTCATGTGATACTTGCCAAATGTATCAAATACTGATTCCAATTCTTCATAAAAGCTATCCTTGATATCATCGCTTTTGTCTTCAGTTGGGGCATGAACATTAAGGACAATGATGTCGCACCAACGTCCTTCCAAAATTACGTAAGACAACCTGTCACTAACAAATTCTACTCTCTTAACTGCTGCCCTAATTCTGCTATGAACAAAAAAACCCGTCCCTAGCTGATGATTGTCATTCCCCTTTCCATAGAAAAATGTAAAATTGTCCACTGGGATCGTGCCCTCCCCCTCCCATCGCACTTCCTGCACTGCCACTAAGTCTAACTTATAATTCCCTAATTCCCTACACACTGATTTCAGTGCCCCAGCCCTATAGAGGCTCCTAATGTTCCAGGTACCAAATCTCATGTCCTTTTTCAATTGCCGTGGTCGTGCCAAAGAGTCCGTCCTGATCCGAGGCTTGGTTGATTTTTTCGTAACACATATTTTTTTTAAAGGTGAAAGGTTGTTAGCCCTACACCCAACCCCCAACCTGGAGGACCAGGGTATCACTCTTAGTCTAGCGCATCTCCTTAGACCTGTCCGGCTTGGGTGACCCTACCATGAGCCGAAGCTCAGGCCGGCATAGCCCTAAGGGTCATTTGAGCACGCAAGCCTCCTCACCCGGCAGATTGCCTTCGACAAGGTGGTGATACCTTCGAGAAGGACCTTAAGAACTATCTACAAATCAACCGATTTCTGCAGTAACCATTAGACGTATATTTAAATACTGGGAACGACCCGTTCTTCAAGTTCCTGAGCACTGTGGGTCCCAACTTTCCATTGACTTGATCTATAGACATTCGGTAGGACTCCTTGGACGAGGGATCAGCCCTTCGCAAGGCCTCTACCTGTACACAGGACAGCACAACACAGAAAAACGCAGACATACATCCATGGCTTGAGTGGGATTCGAACCCATGGTCCCAGCGACCGTGCGGCCACTGCAGACCCTGTATATAGGTTGTAAGTCTAAAAAGTAGTCTGATGATTAAGGTGGTGGTGATGAAATCTCTTGTGGTACCATTTACTATTATTAATACATATTGAGCTTTTATGAAGGAGTCAGAGTCAGATTTTAGTACTGACTCCACAGCCCTGATATATAAACTGCACAGTTAAAGCAGTGAAATTTGTAACTCAAACATCAGTCTTTAGCAACCAGTGCTACATAAGCTATGCTGTTGACTACCATTAACCAATGGCATATAGCGGGACAGCTGTACTTAAGAGGTGCAAATATCACTCCCCTTTCATTAGTTCAAGATATCTGGCAAGCTGTTGTTACTAAACATAGAAAATACTGAAAAAAGTGTATTCTTTGGAGTATACTGACAATCCAGAGGTGTTTGTCACATTGCAGTGGTTCCCAATTTGTGGTTCGTGAGCCCCTTAGGGGTTAGAGAAAAATCAATAATGATGGATTTTTGCAGTCTTAGTTAATATGATGATAAGTAATTTGGACTTTGTTCATTGACCACTATGTTTAATTGTTCATATTCACCTTGTATTTTGGAAGAAGATGGATCACCGAAGGATAGGTATTTGGTGACACTGGGTGCAGAAATTGTCAGATAGAGGAACTTTTATGGTGCCCCCAACTCCATCCCTCACCAAGTACCATTACTGCTGAGACTGTGGGTTATAGCTTGTGGTGGTTTTCTTCCTGGATACTGAATCAGATAGTAATTAAACTGAAAGAAATTCTTGCATATACCATGCTCAGAATCATGGACACTTGTGTTATCTGGATTATTGAATTTTTGGACCTTGTCCATCGCCTGATCTTATAAAACACATTTCAAGAACTGGATTTGTTCTCATCTTCAGGTGTAATGAAGGGGGCATCTACAGTAATACTGACATGTCACACATGCTGTTTAAATGTAAATTATCTGTTTTATGCATGAGTACAATGTTAAGGTCACAAGTAGTCCCAAGATTCAGAGTCTGGAGGGTACTTGTATTTTGTATAATCACTGTGATGCTAAACGTTTTTGCTTCTTTGGAGGTAAACTGTTAGACTGAGGAGAGGTTGGCCATGTGTGTGGCTGAAGTGGTTCGCCTGTGATTCGTGCTTACATTAACACTGCCAAAGTGATAAGAATTCATCATTTCAACCAAATTGTACTGCAGCTAAAATTTATATTAGTGCACAAATGCATTTATAAGATGAAAATCATTCTTTAAAAAAGTTTCCATTAACAGGACATAAAAATACTTGATAAATTTTTAATGCATTGCAGAAAAGGAAAATCTTTTCTAAAATAGCATTAAACATAATGGGATCATCTTCAGGTGGTTACATATAGGATACTACTGATTGTTGAAGATGATGTGGATATGTTAATACAATATTAGTAGTTAAAATGGTTATACCACTGAGTAGAAGTTATCAATGCTAAAATTAAAATTATCCTGCAAGACCATTATAAATACACACCTGGGAGGGAGAGGAAGACCATGAAGTGATAGCACATACAGAGATATAACCCAGTCCTTCCTTAAAAACCGTCAGATATGATACAATTACATTTTGGCTGTAGAAGTGTCATGTGCAGGCTAAAGGTGGCGACTGACTTGTAACATTTGCCTGTAATGTAACGTGTTACAAATCGAACATTACACAAGTGAAGACAGCGAACGGAGCCGCTCGATGCGAGCCGCTCACGCTCGCGGGCGCTCCATCGTGTTGTTGGTTTTTTCGCAAATCCCTTTGAGTGTTACATTACAAGTCAGTCAGTCAGTCGAGCGGCGTCGTAACGAGCATTCACGAGTTCTTTAGATAAGAGTAGCGTATTAAATGAAACAAAGATAACACAACCTCCACGTCCGACATATTGAATGAAATGAATGGAGCACACACGAGCACAGTCGAGCCAAGCGTTCAAAACGAGCATTTGATACGCCTCACCAGTTGTGGTGTAATGTAACATGCTCGCCGCGAATGTTACATTACAAGTAAATGTTACAAGTCAGTCGCCACCTTTAGATGTGTGCCAGCATTGCTTGCTTTTTGTAGTTCCTTTAGTTCACAAAATACAGTATAGTGCAGAAGTCAGTGAATGAGAATTCCATCGACTGCATTGAAATTAAAAGGGGAAAACATGTTTTCAATTATACTACAAATGCTTAGACAGACTCTTTGCCGTCTTGCTCCCCCCCTTGCCCTTTTAATCTTCCCTTCCTCTGTTCCAGTTATGCAGCTGAAGCTTGCGATTATGTTTCAGCCACTGTAATTGCTCTTTCTTCTCAGCACTCAATATGCAAAAATGGCAGTGTTGCTGAAAGGATTAGCTGAACATTGTGCCAAGCCGTCTCAGTCAGTTTCTTTATGAATGACTGAACTTGGTCTTGCACATTGAAAGGTGTAGTGTTCAGCCCTGAAGAGACAAATTTAAATAATTTATTGTTAGGGACAATATGTGCCAAATAATCCAAAGCAAGGAGCCTGACAGGATCTTGCAATTGGATGGCTTTGTGAAAAGGGTGGGTGGAGAGACAAAAATTTGCTTCTGAGGTTAGGGACTGCATTTCATACCTTGCCAATCTTGAACAGTTCCGCTTGGAGGATGGGGAAGTCAAATCGAAGACCATTATGAGCAATTATGCACACTGGTTGTGGTACTCTTTTCATAAAGCCATTTAACATATTGAAGAGATGTTCATCAAATGGATTCTGATGCTCTAATAGTTCATTGGTTAAGTCTGAAATACATTACATTTTCATTTAATCTTACTCAGTTATAAAAGTTAGAATATGTATGCCTGCCTTAAACTTACAAGATGCCTGCATACATACACTGGACAGGAATTGTGAATGTGAAGTAAAAAAATAAGTTGGACTACAGCTTGACCAGACCCGACCTGCCCTACAGTCTATAGCATGTAGCTAGAACCTTCATTCTGGAAAGAAATAACAAATCAACAAGCTCTGTCCTATACAACTGCAGACAATACAGGATTATTTAATTAATTTCTCAAGTGGTTTTGACGTAATGGTCTAACCAGCTCTTACAGATATATACCAGATAGGCAGAATATGTAGCTACTACTTTGATACATTCATTTTTAACAAAAAGAAATGGATCATGTTCTTTAAAGATGTAAGACTTGAGGTTCTCACAGCGGTGAGTATGAAGATTTCTGTCTTCTGGGTTATTGCGCTGTGTAGTCTGGTCGATGTTAACCAACGTTTCAGAGGTCATACTGCCTCCGTCATCAGGGCGCCCTGATGACGGAGGCAGTATGACCTCTGAAACGTTGGTTAACATCGACCAGACTACACAGCGCAATAACCCAGAAGACAGAAATCTTCTTTAAAGATGTCACCATATCATAAGTCCACAATCATCGTGACAAATGATGGTAGGAAAAAAATTCAGACACTTTATTCAAGTAATAAAGTACACCTTCCATTCTCTGAAAGCACATAAACTGTACAACTACTACAATTATGTTGGAACATTGTTCTCCAACTTTAAGTACAACCCAGACCCTCCTTACAAATATAATCTATAATTTGTCCTCATATCTTAAATATTCACAATTTAGGTTAAGTGACATTGCAGTTAGGTATGGTAGGTCTAGTTCTGCCTCAAAACAATAATTGTGCTATAATGGAGAAGGAGTATCAGCAACCAATACAGTATCTTATTACTGAATTGAATTCCTCTTGTAATTTCCCAGCTACTAGCCAGAGGCAGCCTACCTTTAGCTAATCCTGATAAGAGCCTAAAATGATGCAGGCTATTACTAAATGTGATTAAATGATACACACTAACAAGAGTATATGTTCTATTTTGGCTTTTCATCTTTGAATCAGTAGGGCTGTAATAGTATCTAACAGGTATTAAATAATGGTTTGCATTGTGAATGGCTATATTTCAATACACTTCAATATGTATGTATTATGGAAGGCTAATATACGATATGTGATAGTGCAAGAAAATGTTGATGAAAATTTTGCGTAAATATTGCAAAGTTATAACTTCAAGTACTTTAATGTATTAAAAAATTCAAAAACAACTTTAGTGGCTCATTCCTTGGCAAGAAATATATTAAAGGATGTTGCATATTTTGAGATGAGAAGATAATGTTTACCTGATCTTAACCTGTGTAACTTTGATTCAATGGTTACAGTCTAGCAGAAAACAAACAAAATGAACCCACATATGCAACAAAAGTTGATGTAGTACATCAAATTCCATGGAATAAAGTACTTAAGACATTTATAGTCGCTCTGATGGTAAAGTAATTCCCCATAATTTATTTACCATGTTAGTCAGTTAACGAAGAACTGGGGGATATTTTTTAGTTTCAATCTTATTAAACCATACTGATCTGTGTAAGATAAGTCTCGTAAATACCTTATCCACTAAAATGTAATCTAACCTAACATCAGCGGCGAATATCATATAAAAGTACAAATTTAACGTACGTGTAATGTCAGACGCACGTTTTGAAATTCTTCTTCTTGGGGAGATACAAATAGATAACTTAGACAATACTCTAGGCACAGCAACTCCATTTATTAGACCATTTCTATATTCAGTTATATGTTCTCTCAATGCAGCAACCATTGATATTTCCGTTATTTTAACGGGTTTGTCATATGGCAGGCCTGTTGTTTCTAAATCTAATATTACAAACGATCTGATTCGATTTTTCACACATCCCTGTTGTACCACACCACCCATTTAATTTAGAAGCACTGCATGTATCAAAATCACAATAATTTATTATCAGCACATTTGTCACAGATTATAAGATGTTTTATGGTTAGGGTTCGGCTAAACTAACGAATAAATCGATAGTGAAATTTCTGGATCTAATGGCTGTGAGTATGAAATGACAGTTGTCTGTGATATTGCACCGTGTGTTGGTATTGTCTGTGTACAAACAGGCCGATATTTCAGAGGTGTGTACTGCCTCCATCATCAGGGCGATAGCCCTGCACCTCTGAAACGTCGGTTAACTTTTACGAGACTAAACGCTCACTTGTTTATATATCAAGTGATCGGGAAGACTAGAAGGAGTATTCAATTATTTAATATTCCCTTTTACAAATACCACGCTAGGTAGAGTTATTGGGCCTTTCGTCTAATTGCTCACACCTAACACATGTACAGACACGTGGTAGAGACATACTTTATAATTGTAAGCGTATACGATAAGGTGTCGAAATGTGGCTGGTCTACTCCTTCAGCTTTCCCTTCCCCTAACACTGTATAAATTCTGGGTAAGTACGAGTCTGCAAGTCCAAAACGCATTATAAAAATAATACAAAACAAACGACATAGAGACACCATAGAGAAATATCATATACAAAGAACACATAAACAAAACCTTGCACTAAACGACAGCAACATTTACACGAACAATCCGATATTTAACATTCTACAGTCCATTGACCCAACCCCCTAAACAACTTTCACCCAATATATATAGCCACACACGATACCTACAACTCAGTTGCTGTCTGCCATTCAATAACAACGGACACGCACCTCACACACAACCCGGTATGTTATAATACTTTATATTTTGTGATTGTATTTCTTATGCTTGTATTACGATATATTTGAGTAATTCCTTAAAATAATATAAAATTAGAGTAATATTATTCCATTTCCTATGTCGGTAGCCAGAATCACGATATGAAAATTAAAATTGATTTTGCAGATATAGGCACCCAGACGCGTCTCCAAAATTAAATGAAAGAAGCCTGGAGATGTAATAAAAACGGATAAAACATAAGCAATATAAGCAGAGCAACAGATACACCAGATTTTAATTTTAATTTTGATAGACCTGACGATGATAGAATTGTATATCGAAACATGTCGTCAATTTTAAAATGTAACAATTTTATGTGAAATTTTATATGATTTTAACAATAAGCTTGTGTAACGACGGAAAATAAAAGTACTGTATTGCAGAACATCATCTTTTTACCCCTATTCGAATAAATAGTCAAATGAAAAAAATAGGATGATTTATTCGTGTCACATTCAAGTATGGAAAATATTAATATTTACAATTATATAATTGTACCCGTCATTTTCTGTACATAGAAGCCTGTCAGTATGTGCCAGCAGAGACCTCAATCTTCTTAAGGGACTATCAAGACTTAAACTACATATTACAAACATAGAAGATGACCATCTTCTGGGATGTTGCGCTGTGTAGTCTTGTAGAAGTTTACGGACGTTTCAAAGGTGCTTGCTGCCACTATAATCAGGGCAATGTTGACTACACGGCGCAAAATTCCAGTAGAAAGCAACCTTTTATACTCGCCACCGTGACAACCGCAGCGGTAGAGTATATCAGCGTGTACATAGATAAGATGTAGAAGAATTTATCTATATAAAATATTTAAAGCTGTAAGTGGCAGAAGAAATGTTGAAGAAACTGGGGGAAGATATTTTAAAAGCAAAATCATATATCATTTTAAAAGTTGGCTGTCTTCTGGGATGTTGCGCCACGTAGTCTGATAGAAGTTTACCAACGTTTCAGAGGTAAGTTTTGCCGCTATTATCAGGCGAACGTTGGTAAAGTTCTTTTCAAACTTATTTTTAGAAATGGTCGTAGTTAGTTTCTCTAAATATCAATCTCCACTATTTCTGGGTTCAACTCCCAGAGAGCCATCCAACCAAATTGCTTCTTACACAAGACAAGTTTCCTGATGGGACAATCTCACACCAGTAGCAACAGCCCCTAGTTTAAGAAGTCATGGCTTTCAACCAGGACGAAATTCTCGTTAGCGAAAGAGCACCTCTATGTTGACACAGATAATACTGAAATCTTTCCTTTTGTTTGTGACAATCGTTGGCAAGGAGTGAGGTGTGTGCTAACGCACATAATGTGCTACTTCGTTCATAGCTGCTCAAGACGTCGTCAGTTGGTTACATCTCGGTTGATATCTTAACAGTGGTTAGCTCATGAGTAGATAATTTCCAGTTCGGAGGAGGTAGACGTTGTCAGGGAACGATTATGACAAAAATAAGTCATCAGTACCTTTATTTTTGATCACTACTATGTTGCATATGTCATACTTTGGCAATCCACTGTTGTAGAGTAAAAAGAAGTTATTTTCTAAAATAAGATGTCTGTTGAGAATAAAGGTATTTGTAACGCGGATATGCCTGTGCATGACACAGGGACAGGTAATGTTCTTTCAAGAAGATTAAATAAGATTTTGGAGACAAGAATTGAAAATGATAAGGAAACCTTGGAAGCGCTAAAGGAGCTTTCGACGTTTTTTACTGAAAACACCTTACAAGCACGAAGAAATTTAAGAAGTAAAATAGAAAAGCGAAGTCTTGTTATAAACGAGGTATTTTTACAAGTTGTGCCCCAATTAATGTAAAAAATATTCCTTAGTAAATTGGATTGTGATTATCTTAGATGTTAAAGTAGGATCAAGTGATGAAGTGAGCTGCTGAATCACATTTTCAGGATTATATTACTGAATATGGGCATCAAGGTGGGTTGTACAAACTTTCAGCCAATACATTCTGAGAAAAATTAGTGCTGATCCATAAATCTTGTATATCTGACAGTTTAAATAGTGGGGATATTTACATATTTCTGAAAAACATAGCCTGCCACATGCTAAAAGTGCCTGAATTCATTAATTAATATATAGGGATTTAGTTGCAATAAAAATTGAAATCGGAACTTCCACTATGTTGATATCTACATGTCAAATAAAAATAATAAAACTCGATGGTGTGGTTTAAACTTCATTATTTTCTCTTTTTTATTTAGTATGGAATGACCGTGGCACTAATGCCACTTTCACCTTGCAAGTTCATGTATCTGCCTTGTTGGTATCACTAATTTAGGATGTCAAGAAAGTATGAAGGCCTGCACTGGTATGATGTCCATATCAGATTTTGTCAGAATCCTTCCAGTGATTCTGGAGTTGAATCATGTGGCCAGATGAGTAGATGTGGTCAGATCTATAGGAGTTAATTTTTTTTGCACATGTCCAGAGAACTCACGAACGTAATCACCGATTCATCATGGGAAGGTCCATTCACTAAGAATCTTTTTATAGGATTTCCTGTCAGCTTTCCGTGATGTGAAAGAAGTGCTAGATGCCATCTATAGTGATGTTTCTGAAATGAATAATTCAGTTCAGAAAATGATAAGCCGTCTTCAGGCAACAAAAACTCAGACACACCATCTTATTGATCAGACAACAAAACTTCAAGCAGAAAGGTACTGAATCTACATTAAAATACTTATGTGGAGTACATGATTTTAAGTGTTTTTTATATATGAAGACAAACAGCATTGTACTACATGAACTGCAACTGCTAACTCAGGATTTGTTGAATGATGAATGATGTTTGACTGGACTGATGTGTGAGTATCATCTGTATTGTTACCATGGTAATCCATACTATAGCAGTAGGTGAAAACGGTTTTATCCAATATTTAAACAAAAGTCACAGTAGCATTACATACTCTTCGCATTTTTAAATTCTTTTTTATGATTTCCTGAATGACAAGTGAGATTTAATTGTCTTATGCTCACTTACAGAAGGTAAATGCAAATTCAGTAAAGGAGGGTTGTTTAGGCTGAAGTAGGCGTTTGTTACGTTTAGTAACTCTAAATAAAACTCATACTCCTTTCTGCTTTACACGATGTCCAAAAATGTCTTTCATCATCTCTCTTCCTACCACCTTGTCCTGAAAGGAGCTGCTGTCTGTAACTTATCCTAACCTAGTGGCCCACTCATGTAGCTACTGAAATCTTTTTGCCATCCTTTCCTGAGTGCCATGGTCACCAAAACTTATTTTGTCATTCCTTTTCCTCATCAGATGGCTCTTAGAAGAAACTTTTTATTGATTCTTTTCCTCAACCACATGTTTATTGTCAATTGTTTATCAATGCACTCTGCCATACGAAATTCACCACCTATTTGTGTGCCCAATAAAGTGCTTCAAAAAAATGCCCAACAAACGTATTCATCCTGAAGATGGAAACTGCAGTGTTAGCTGAAATGTTGGATAACTTTTAACATTCAACATGGCTCATCCCTGAAAGCTGAAATTTTACATTGAACCTCAGTTGTGAAAACCTCAGTACACTTAAGTCAGTAGTAGGAAAAGTTGCTTAAGAAGTTGTCAGAAAAAAGATCTTTAGTGAGCTTTAATGAATTTATGCAATTATAGAATGTAATTAAATGCTGAAGATACCAACTGTGAATGTTGTGGACACAAAGCCACCTTATATAGTACTTGTGCAAAGAAACAGGTTGCAAACCAAGAGTATGAGGGGCACACAAAAAGTAATTGCTAGTCTTATTTCTTATTGTTTGTTAGCAGTTTTTACCTTTTTCAATGACACTAGGAAATTCAGTCAAGTGGACTTCACTGTTTCCATTTAAAACTATTTAATTCCATGTAAAGGCCATCACACTTGAAGAAACTTTTGAAGGAGGTGTCTCAACTATTGCATGTGATTTATAGTCACTCATAATGAAAGCATTCCAGATTTTCACATCTAAAATGAACATGTATTTATTAAAATTTCCACTTTACCTTTTAGACATGAATGTTTTCAGAAAGAGGGCATTTATTGTTACCTCCTTTATGTTTTATGTGGGTCAATGGTGTTATACTCTGGTCATGATGTATATGGAGCAGAAATAAACACAGACAAAAAACAAGAACTTGCAGGTGATATGCTACTTTGCTGTTACGTAATATGTACTTCACTGTGTGATTATTATTCTGTTCCAGGAACATGGCATTAACTGTGTTCAGAGTACATCCCAACTCTCATACAATAATAAGTCAATATGATATTGCTCCCTGGTCAGTGTTTGTTGTTGTATGGTTCATACACATCCTAAATAGACTTTAGTAATGTAGTTTGATATTAAGAAATTATTTTTATTGCAGCCAGACATTAAGTCTACAGAAAGAGGTAGCAGGTGCATTCCTTAGAAGTTTTCAGCTTTCTCCTGCAGAACAGGCCGTATTGCGTGGTTCCTCACGTGAATGTGCGATCACGGATGAGTTCTTCACAGTTTTAGATAGAGTTCAAAGTATTCATAGTAATGGTCGAATGTTAATGCAGTCTGGCCACCAGACAGCTGCACTTGAAATCATGGAGCAAATGGCTCTTTATCAGGTATGTTTCACCCTTAATGTTACCACATTAATGTTATGCTGTATGGGTGTGAAACTTGGCCTCTCACTTTGAAGGAGGAACACAGATCGAGAGTCTTTGAGAACAGAGTGTTGATGAGGATATCTGGATCTAAAAAAGGAGGAAGACCAGTCATTTAGAAAATTGCATAATGATGAGCATCACAGTCTGTACTCCTCACCTGGTATTGTTAGGGTGATTATATTGAGGTGGGGGGGACATGTGGCATGCATGGTGGAGGGAAGGAGTGTTTATAGGTCGTGCGAGTAGTGGTGGCACCTAAATGCACAATGTGTAAGCCAAGAGAGGAGAGTTCAGTAGTAGTGGGGATTGCACAGCCTCAACTGCAGTGACGCACCGATCTAAACACAGCTAGAACTACAAACCAACTGAAGCTGACACCCCTCTAGTGCTTGCTTTGGATGGGTCCATCTCATATGACCAAAATCAGTCCTTTGCACAAGTGCCAGCACTTCTCGCTCGACCTCTACAAGATATTGGTTGGGAGGCCTAAAGAGAGGAGACCACTGGGAAGACCTAGGCGGAGATGTGAGGATATCGTTAAGATGGACCTTAGGGAGAGAGGAATCAATGGAGCAAACTGGATGCAGCTAGCTCAGAAATAGAGTCCAGTGTCAGGCTTTAGTGAGCACACTGATGAACCTTCTTTGACAAGCCAAGTATACAATTTACTTTTCAAAGAAATTTCTGCACCGTAGAGTGAGTGACCCCATGCCATTCAGCAGTTTCTCATATTACAGCCAGCAGGGGATATGGGGATTTAAATGCCTTGCACTTTAAAGGTTAAAGCTCAAACAAATTAAATTGGACTGGTTAGATGCTACATGTCCAAATAAACAGACCTCTGCTAATAATAGTCCATAGCATTCCATAAATTTTGTGCTTATAATTCTTTCAGATCATAAAATTATTCTGTAGGTGATTAAGTCTAAAATTTTTATTTCTAGGAAGCTGCTTTAGAAAGATTGTATCGTTGGACTCAGAGCCGTTGTCGGAACATAGAATCACCAGAGACAAGTATTCTTCTTAGTATGGCCATGTCACGACTG
Organism: Zootermopsis nevadensis; assembly: GCF_977971745.1. NCBI lineage: Eukaryota > Metazoa > Arthropoda > Insecta > Blattodea > Termopsidae > Zootermopsis > Zootermopsis nevadensis. The sequence continues at coordinate 6,606,816 of NW_028259145.1, forward strand.
CAGGGCAGACCTGTTTTGTTCAGGTGAGTTTTTATTATTACATTCTTGTTTGGAGGCAATCATCCTGTAATTTGTCTTTGAATGAAACCTTTTAGTCAAAAACAGATGTAGATTTATATGGCATTTCTGACAGAGAGTCCAAGAATGGTTCACATATTTTTGGTGTTTCAAGTTCCCTTATTACTGATGGATTTGTTGACCTAAATCATAATACCCATATTGTCATGTGTACATCTGGTTGTGTCTGGGAGGTACAGTGTAATACACGTGATTCAGATGTGAAGATGAGAATAGTTTTACCAATGTTAGGGTCATCTATGATCAAGACTGTGTTTCAGAAACTAACAAAGCTGCCATCAAGAAAATAATTAATTGTAACAGCAGTGATGGAATAAATTCAGATTTAAAACAAAAACCCAGTCTTAATTATTGATATTTGGTACAGTTCACTGTATATAATAGCAAAAATTAGCCTGTCTCACCCTGTTTCTCCAATGGCATATCTTAGAAGAAAATGGTAAATACAAAGAAATTTCTTCTTGCAGAGACAACACAGAGAAAATTGCCTTTCTTAGGAGCAATGGTGTCCAAAAATATTTCCACATCAATATATGTGACATTAACCTAAAAGGAAGATGTTTTTGAATGCAAGGTGACTACACTGAAAATTTTGAGTGAATACACGAAACTCATGTTACTACAAACATGCAAAATGTATTAAATATTTGAAAGGATGTTATACATATCACTTATAAAGTCTCTTCCTGTATTCACTTTGACTAATATGTGACTCATTTTGCCATTCCTTTTGTCTTTCTCGCCTTCAGTGTTCTCACATTTGCGGCTCTTCAGTGTTCTCACATTTGCGGCTCGTACTCACGTCCACTCCCAACATTTCCGATTTCATTTTCCTCCCACAGAATGTCATCCTCCCTCCTGGCCATTGTGTTGTGACAGGTGTTTTATGGCCTATGGCCTCTGACCCTGAAACATATTTCTGTCTCTCTTTTTTGCTTGCTACTGTCATAACTCAATATTTTGTGAACTTTGTTATCAACTGGCCAAAAGCTAAAAGCATATGAAAGCTTGATACATATCCTTGAGTTTAAATACATTATGTATTTAGCAATCAAATTTTTTATGGTCGTTGATTTTGTGACTCTAAAAGTAGGGAAAATGCCCCAACCTCCATTTGGGTAAAATGGCACATCATAGAATGGAAAAACTATGTAATAGTCCTTGAGAAGTTAGTAGTTGCTTAAATGCCATGCATAGAGTAAACCTTGTTTGAATGGCATTTTTTGGAAAATTTCTCTGGTTTAGAAAAAATTGTATTTATTTTCAGAAAGCATCTTGCTTAAGTACACACATTCTTCTTTCTTTTCAAGTACTTTTGTTCCTTATGTGCTCTCTGGAATTTATATGGAGCAATGTAGCTTAAGGTGATTCTTAATTGTATGCAGTGAATATAAGGATTGTGTTCTGTTCCTAAAATAAAGCCAGGAAGTTCCTACGAACATGTGGTTGAATCCACTTTGTTAGTGAGATTAGGAAATCAAATATTGTTTCTTTTCTTTACTGGGTGATGTATGGTCTTAATGTTGTACTTGGTCAGCAATCTGATAATCTTTCCTGAGACTCTCAAGTCCCAGTGAAATGTTTTTGTAAATGTGAGTGGTCTATTTTATTACAGTTTTTGTACACTGGGTGTCTTTAGAGGAAATTATGAAGTTCAGCTTAAGCTTCATGTAAAACAGGGGTTAGGCTGAGGCCAGAACGTATCAGCTTGACTGCTAGTTGGTGATAGTTGAGCTGGAATGAGCAAAAATTAAATTTACAGATGGATGGACCTTTTCATTATGCATTTCCTACACAGATGAGATAAGAAAAGTAAATAGAAGTACATACTGTTAAGTCCAAATTTTTCTCATAAATTTAAATTAGTTGCCGCCTTGAGAAACTTAATTTTCTCTTCCAGGTATGTGTTGGATGAATACCGAACATCCCGGCGATCAGTTTTGGTGACAGCATTTATTGATGCTCTAACACAAGGTGGTCCAGGAGGCACCCCAAAACCCATTGAAATGCATGGTCATGATCCAAAGCGCTATGTGGGTGACATGTTGGCATGGCTCCACCAGGCTATCCCTAGTGAAAAGGACAACCTGCTCATCTTACTGAAGGGCTGTGATAAGACAGGTGTTGCCATGAAGTTTTGTTCATAATTATAGTTTATGCATACATTGTTATGTAGAACCTAGCGAAAGCACACATTCTTTGTGTGAATTTTCGTGGAAAGAAAAAAAATTATTCATTGGTGTGGGTATGTGCTTCGAGATTCTATTTCTCATGTTTGAAGGTAAGTGAAAATGAGTACTCATTTTTATGTCTCAAGGTGAGTTTGCCTTTAAATGTCTTGATTGAATCAACGTTTTTTGCTGTTCGAGTGATGAGAATACTTCCATCCGCAGTATACAATCTGCATCAGACTTCAGATTCAGCATTTTGCATGTCCTTGACTCCAGAGTTGAATCTTACAGGGATGCTGCATCAGCCGGTTTGCAAAATATAGTCATTGAATCCATTCAACATGGTGGTGGCACATTAATTGCAATTTCTGACACTTATGGATGTGAAATGTTAACCTTTATCTTACTAGCGTTTCCTGTCTGGGAACGTAAGTTGTGTACTCAGCCCTACGAACGTTCCCGGAGCGGAACTCAAAACTTGCAACATTGTAAGTAGACTTGGCTACGTCTTTTGGCCTCTTTTAGGGGCTGCAAATATTGAATCACTTTCTAGGGTTTTTACAAGATCAGCCTGAGCTGTCAAACCCGAAACTATAACCATAAAAAGCAATAAACATTGTTATTGTCAAGTGGGTTTCGGCTTTGTTTTCAGACCCCCTAATCAAAGCTACTCACATTCCTCGGCATGATCTGTGAAAAGAATGTGTATACACTGAAGTAGGGGAAACAAATTTTTCTGTGTGGTCATTAGTTCACAAGTTAAGTAAAGTTACTATGGCCTATTTAGGCAATTAAGATATTAACTGCATTTTTAAAAATCTCTATGTACTCTGTTCTATTCGAATAAATATGGCTTTTATTTTGTCAATTTATCATGTTTACTTTAGATAATATTAAAGTTTTCCGTGGAGCCTGCACAAAAGTTTAAAAACCTACAAAGAAACTCCATAGGGCTGCTACCACTATGCCATTTAAATCTCCGTCGTTTAAAGGTTAATCTGACATGGAATCATGTGAAGAATGCAACTCTTTGTGAGAGACGGTTTTAGTCCATTGATCGGTAATCATTATTCTGCACACAACACTAAGGTGGACATATTAAACAATCACTTTATGGATGTTTTGTCTTGTTTTCTCTTCTTGTATCTTTCCCCCTTATGTTAGCTGTGTAATAGGTTCCAGCAGCTGTTTTATCAGCATGTTAAAACAAAGAAATTAATTATTATTTCCCTCTTGGTGATAATGTAGTAATTACAGATTTTAAGAATGTAAAATGTTCGGACATAACCTTAAATTTTCACTGTCACCTATTTCTTGACTGATAAGCTATATTACATGCAGAATTTGAAGATATGTTTTATAAGATCTATTTCCTTGCCATATTTCAAATGAATACCTGCACATTTTCCTTTGTAATTGCCAACAGAATGTAAATATAGATTTCCTGCAGCTTCCATTTTGTTTTTTGCATTATAGAAAGAATTTGCATTAACAAATATTCCAATTTTTGAAAAGTATGTTACTGTATATACTTTTTTAAGTTCATGCATTTATTATATTGTTATTATCAAGTGCACAAAATTAAAAGGTATAAATTTTGAGTAGCCTCTAATAACATAATATTGACATCAAATGTAATTAAAATGTGTCTGGCAGTTCTGTTTAAAGAAATGCTGGCAGGCAGAGTGACAGACAGGCACAGTCTTCTCTGTATGATTTTATTTTGTGCACATTGTTCAAAGAACAGATTTTAAGTGTGAAAGATTTTGAAATTTAAATTATTGATAGCAGATGTGTTAGCATTTCATCTATGTTGGGGTGGAATTGGTAGTGGTAGTGTCAAGAGGGGCCTAATCTGCTATTTTGAGAACTATTACTGCATTAGTGTTTTCTTTGTTCTGTTACCTTATGAATATATATTTGCATAATCAAAATTGAACTATGCTGAAATAATCAAATTGCATATTTATTGTGATACTCTTTAGTGATAACCACATACTAATTTGTTGCTGCGTTATGTTGTTTCCAAGTTGAAACAGCAATGGACAGAGGCCATGTTTTGTGATTATAAAAGCTGGTTACAATGGTTTGGCAGCCAGAAGACCACTGAACAAAAGGATTTTATATGTTAGTCATTCTTTTCTTCCCAGATGTCTCAGACCAAATTCTACAAACATTGTCTCACATTACTGAAGGAGTTTGTCATCCGCTGAAAGTTCGAGTGGAACGCATGTTAGCAGTAGACACAGATGCCACTGTGCTATATTCTGTCACCAACTTGGTTTGTTTTTATAAGCAAGTCATTGGACAGGTAGGAATTGTCTATTAATTGGTACTGAAGTGTCTTAGTTTTGATTTTGTGGCATAAAATGAATACAAAGGAGAAGACAGTCTGTTATCTTTTGCAGCCGCTGAAAGTATGTGTAGATCTCGGCAGTTCCATGCATTTTTTGCTGGTTAAGAAAGGCATTCTTACAATTATTTATTTTCATCCGTCTTATCACAATATTTAAAATTTCTTATAATTAAGATAATAAAATATTATTGATGTTCCATATCGATTGATCGATTTACACTTTGGAACATCCTTTACACAACATGTTTCAGTTTTTATAAAACCATCTTCAGGTGTATAAGATTTTCGAACTTAAAACTCAAATATTATTCCATTTGGTGATGTTTTATGCCATTTGTTTTTCGAATTTGGGCGAGGTGTTGTCTTTTCTTAAATTTAATCAGATGTACATATCGGTCTGTAAGTAGAAGATTGAAAGAAACACTAAAGAATTTGAAAGAATTTATAAAAGAATTTAGAGAGTAAAATGCAAAATATATACATTATAGATAAAAGTATCAGTAAGATATAAATAAAAACAAATAAAACATACCTTAGATGTAGGATTGATTGTATGTTCCGATATGTCCAGAAGTACGACTGTCATCGTATAGGTGTGGGTCAATACTGACTGTGGTTGCTTGTGGAAGGAGTAAGTGAAAGGTGGCTGTCGGGGTTGGGGTTAATGATCTGTAGTGCATTGAAGATGGGGTTATTAAGGAATATGTTATTGTCATTTAGACAAATGTTTTGTTTATATGTTTGTTGTATGTAATATTTTTCTATTGTATTCCTATGTTTTTTGTTTTGTACTATTTTTAATATGTCCATTGTTTCGTTTATTGTATTATATGCATGTCCTGTATTTAGAATATGTTTTGCGTATGCAGAACTGTCTTTATTGTGTCTTATGGCTGCAATATGTTCTTTGTATCTATGTGTGAAAGTGCGGCCAGTTTGTCCTATATATGTTAAAGGACAGTCTTTACATTTTAATTTGTAAATACCCGGTAAGTTATATTGATTGTTTATGTTTATTGGTGGTTTTTGTTTGAGGAGGTTTATTATTGTGTTTTTTGTTTTGAAAGCGATTTTTATTTTGTTTTCTTTAAATAGTTTTGTTATGAATTTGGTTTCCTTACCTATGTATGTAAAAGTGGCCCATTTATCTTGTATGTTTTCATTTTCGTTAGGTTTTGTTGTTTTATTAGGTTTTATATTTATTTTGTGATTATTATATCCGTTTTCATTGAGAATTTGTTGGATGATGTTTAATTCTATTTGTTTGTTTTTTGTAGATATTGGATATAGGTTTTTTCTGTTTAGTAAGTAATTGATGGACATTTGTTTATGTTCGAAAGGGTGGCAAGAAGAGGCATGTATTATGGTGCTTGTTGTAGTTGGTTTTCTATAAATTTTGAATTCAAATCTTTTTGTTTTTCTAATTATAGTTAAATCTAGGTAGTTTATTGTATTGTTTTGTTCCAGTTCTATTGTAAATTGAATATTTTGATTTATGTTGTTAAATTCGTTAAGTACTTGTTGAATATTTGTCTTTTCCGTATTGTAAATTATTAATATGTCATCTACGTATCTGCTATAGTATTGGATATGTTTTTATTTAAAATGTTTATTATATTATTATGTTCTAAGTATTGGAGGAATATTTCAGATAATATGCTAGACGTGGGGGCACCCATAGGTAGTCCAGTATTTTGTTGCCAGTATTTGTCATTAAATTGAAAATAATTTTGATTAATAATAAGATTTGTTATTATTTTAATTTCGTTTATTATTTGTGTATCGAGGTTTTGTTTATTTAGTATATTGTGGATGATATCTTGTAATATATCTGTAGGGATATTAGTGTACATGTTTGTAATATCGAATGAACACATATGTAACTTTCTATTGAGATTGAGTTCATTAAGTTCGTTAATTAAATTTATAGAATTTTTTATGTTGAATGTATTTGGTAAATTGCAGTATTCTTTTAAGAGAGTGGCTGTTTTTGATGAAATTTTGTATGCAGGAGCTGATGTCCAGTTTATTAATGGTCTAATAGAATAGGGATTTTTGTGTAATTTTATGAGTCCTGTAATTGTGGGTGAAGTCGCGCTGTAATTATAATATTGAGTTTTTGGGGGGTTAAAAATGTTTTTACATTTTTGGGTTATTTTTTGGATTTCCTTTTGGTATTGTGGTGTAGGGTTCTGTGTTAAATTTGTAAAAGAATTTTTGTTGATGAATTGTGATATATATTGTTGGTATTGTTCCGTAGAAAGTATAATAATACTAACATATGGAAAGAATTTTGGGATATCATAGAAAGCAAAATAATATATAAATTACAAACTGAACTTACTAAATTAAGTATAATAATAAAGTATAATTAAGTATAATAATAGTTTTTCCTTTGTCTGCTTGTGTGATTGTTAGTTCGTTTTGTTGTAATTTTTGTTTTATATTTTTTATTGTTTTCCATTCATTCATGTGTATTTTGTTATATTGTGTATTAAGTTTATTTTGTTTTATTAAGTGTTCGATGTTGTTTCCTATTAAGTGGCGTAGGTGATCTTGTTTATGTATAGGTATTAGGTTAACAGCGGTTTCAGCTTCTAATGCTAAATTTTCGATCCATGTTTTTTGTTTGTGGTGAAGATTGTATTTTAATCCTTTGCTGAGTAATGTGTATTCGTGTTGTGTGAATTGGGTGTTTGTAAGATTTTTAATGCGGCAAGAGAAAGGATACGGTGGTACTTCTGGTTGGTAGTTATTATCATTATTATTATTTATTTGTATTTTGGCTTTAAGTTTTTGAAGTTTATTATTTTGTTTTTGGTATAATTTAGTAAGTTCAGTTTGTAATTTATATATTATTTTGCTTTCTATGATATCCCAAAATTCTTTCCATATGTTAGTATTATTATACTTTCTACGGAACAATACCAACAATATATATCACAATTCATCAACAAAAATTCTTTTACAAATTTAACACAGAACCCTACACCACAATACCAAAAGGAAATCCAAAAAATAACCCAAAAATGTAAAAACATTTTTAACCCCCCAAAAACTCAATATTATAATTACAGCGCGACTTCACCCACAATTACAGGACTCATAAAATTACACAAAAATCCCTATTCTATTAGACCATTAATAAACTGGACATCAGCTCCTGCATACAAAATTTCATCAAAAACAGCCACTCTCTTAAAAGAATACTGCAATTTACCAAATACATTCAACATAAAAAATTCTATAAATTTAATTAACGAACTTAATGAACTCAATCTCAATAGAAAGTTACATATGTGTTCATTCGATATTACAAACATGTACACTAATATCCCTACAGATATATTACAAGATATCATCCACAATATACTAAATAAACAAAACCTCGATACACAAATAATAAACGAAATTAAAATAATAACAAATCTTATTATTAATCAAAATTATTTTCAATTTAATGACAAATACTGGCAACAAAATACTGGACTACCTATGGGTGCCCCCACGTCTAGCATATTATCTGAAATATTCCTCCAATACTTAGAACATAATAATATAATAAACATTTTAAATAAAAACCATATCCAATACTATAGCAGATACGTAGATGACATATTAATAATTTACAATACGGAAAAGACAAATATTCAACAAGTACTTAACGAATTTAACAACATAAATCAAAATATTCAATTTACAATAGAACTGGAACAAAACAATACAATAAACTACCTAGATTTAACTATAATTAGAAAAACAAAAAGATTTGAATTCAAAATTTATAGAAAACCAACTACAACAAGCACCATAATACATGCCTCTTCTTGCCACCCTTTCGAACATAAACAAATGTCCATCAATTACTTACTAAACAGAAAAAACCTATATCCAATATCTACAAAAAACAAACAAATAGAATTAAACATCATCCAACAAATTCTCAATGAAAACGGATATAATAATCACAAAATAAATATAAAACCTAATAAAACAACAAAACCTAACGAAAATGAAAACATACAAGATAAATGGGCCACTTTTACATACATAGGTAAGGAAACCAAATTCATAACAAAACTATTTAAAGAAAACAAAATAAAAATCGCTTTCAAAACAAAAAACACAATAATAAACCTCCTCAAACAAAAACCACCAATAAACATAAACAATCAATATAACTTACCGGGTATTTACAAATTAAAATGTAAAGACTGTCCTTTAACATATATAGGACAAACTGGCCGCACTTTCACACATAGATACAAAGAACATATTGCAGCCATAAGACACAATAAAGACAGTTCTGCATACGCAAAACATATTCTAAATACAGGACATGCATATAATACAATAAACGAAACAATGGACATATTAAAAATAGTACAAAACAAAAAACATAGGAATACAATAGAAAAATATTACATACAACAAACATATAAACAAAACATTTGTCTAAATGACAATAACATATTCCTTAATAACCCCATCTTCAATGCACTACAGATCATTAACCCCAACCCCGACAGCCACCTTTCACTTACTCCTTCCACAAGCAACCACAGTCAGTATTGACCCACACCTATACGATGACAGTCGTACTTCTGGACATATCGGAACATACAATCAATCCTACATCTAAGGTATGTTTTATTTGTTTTTATTTATATCTTACTGATACTTTTATCTATAATGTATATATTTTGCATTTTACTCTCTAAATTCTTTTATAAATTCTTTCAAATTCTTTAGTGTTTCTTTCAATCTTCTACTTACAGACCGATATGTACATCTGATTAAATTTAAGAAAAGACAACACCTCGCCCAAATTCGAAAAACAAATGGCATAAAACATCACCAAATGGAATAATATTTGAGTTTTAAGTTCGAAAATCTTATACACCTGAAGATGGTTTTATAAAAACTGAAACATGTTGTGTAAAGGATGTTCCAAAGTGTAAATCGATCAATCGATATGGAACATCAATAATATTTTATTATCTTAATTATAAGAAATTTTAAATATTGTGATAAGACGGATGAAAATAAATAATTGTTAGACTATTCACAATATGACGCAATTACACTATCTTATGAAAGGCATTCTTAACACAAAAATTAATTATGCTTCTCGTAAATATACAGAGAACTGTAATTAGTGTGCTCAATTACATGTTTGAATTTGTAACATGTATGTATGATAATTCTGTTGGTTGGAATGTGTGCCATCTGTAAGTGAGGAATCAAATGATGTGAAAATACATTTTCTGTATCATCATGAACCTTCTGTATCTTATATTGAACTATGCCACATATTCAATGGTTTCTTCAATCAGCAATTCTAGCTATAATTAGTCCAAACACTGCAACAGGATGTAATACACTTTAACCAATGAAGAGACCTAATTAACAGTAGAGAAAAATAAAACATACATCTGTAACTTCCGCTAACCAGCATGATAGAACCTTACACTTCTCATGTATGTTATCAAATGAAAATGTGTGTTGGCCCAATGTCTCGTCACCTTCGAGTGTTTACAAGATTGTACTGACAATTTTTACTAGCTTTCATACAGGAAGCTTTATTATAAGTGTAAATAAATTGCAATACAAGTGAAGTGACTCTTCACAGTAAAATGCTTCACAAAACCCAACCCCATTGTAGTCCCAACTTTTTAAGCTGATGTTTTAAATTGTAATTATATGCACAGAAATTTTTGTTTCAAAAAATTGAAAATACTACATTTTGAGAAATACAGTTTTAAAGACCTTGAAAACATAACTGTGCTGAATATATTGGTATAATAGGGCTTTGGAAAGAACATATTATTAGCTTTGAAATGAGCATAGAATGATCTTTGTACCTTGATTACAAGTTATGGACTGGAGCAGGGTGAGGAGCCTTTGGAATTGGGTGTTGTGGGACTCAGTTGGAATGGACTGTAGAGGATGCATTGCTCAGAGTAATTCCCCATGTGGGTCACCTGGATGGATGGGGCAGAGTCTCATTTGTTGGGTGTGCCCTAGTATGTGGTGGAGTCCTGAGAGAGCCAGATATGCCATATGGAAATTATCCCCAGTGCAGAACTCTCCTATTGGTTAAGTTTGGTTGTGAACTTAGTTTGCATTGGGTAAGTTTAGTTTTGGTGAGGTTAGGATAGGTTGGGGCAGATGATGACCTGTCTAATTATATTAGGTGGGTTTGTTGGGTGAGTGTGTATTAGATTGGATTTGATTAGTGTGGGTTGAATTAGATCAGGGTGGGTAAAGTTGGGTTGTGTTGTGTCAGGTTAGTTTTGGTTGAGTTTAGGTAGGTTAGATTAGATTGGCTTAGGTTAGTTCAGATTAGATTTGTAACTAAAAATTAGCAAAGAATGCGTGTGAAAACTGTATTCGAGGACAGCTTATACTTTCCAGTGTTCTTTGAGTAAGAGTGATCTATGTTGACATTTCCTGTGAGCTGTAGTTATCAACGAAGGAACCTGCTGACATTGTCACCTGTGACGTGGCATGAAGAATGTGTGTGAAATTTCAGTGTATTCTAAAGAGTACACATTTCTAGTCTTGTTTTAATTTTATCTGTTTGTTTGTGTATTGTTTGGAGTTTCTGTGCACTAGTTTCTTTCTTGTGTGAAGATGTTACTTGCTAGATACAATTCATTTTTCTTTTTCTTGTCATGCTGTTTGTATTGCTGATGTTATAGAGTGGCAGCCACTTTTCTCTCCTGAATGTGGTTCTGTTAACCATAGGTGGTTCCTGGAAGTCAGCTGCTGACTACGCTTGAAGAACTGCAGGAGTTAAGCCAGCACACATTCTTGTTGGCACTCCAAAGCCAAGTGAGGCAGCAGTTGAGTGAGTGTGTAGAGACACCACCATCTGACTTATCGCCTTCACCAGGTGTTTCCCAGTTGTTGAACCTCCTGCGGGATGTTCTGTCTGTTGGCTGTATAGCTGAAGGAAGACAGCAGGATCTTCCACAGGTGAAGAATAAAGGGCTGTGTGATATATTTTGCTTGTTGAAGACTAAGCCAGTGTCAGCATTGGAAAGAGATGAAGCAGACGCGAACTGCACTTCACATTTTGTTAATACTGGACAGAACTTGCAATAAAATACTTACAAACTGCTTAAGCTCAAAGTTAGAATCCAGCTGGCAACCCCATAATATGGGGTTTAAATTTCTTGTTCCCATACAATAAACATCATTGTGTGGTCTTTGCACACGTGCACGTACACAGAGTATTTCCGTGATATTAGAGGTGGACATCGTGTCATTGTGAGAGTGTTATTGGATTCCATTGAAGTCCAGCACATCCTCACCATTTTCAGTATCAAATTTTCTATGTTAAATATGTGAGTTGTATGTGTATATTGTAGTTTACATGGTACAGTGACCACGTCCTGTGACTGTAGTCGTGGTGGTGATGAGTGACAATGGTAGGGTGGTACATTATTATTTTTATTGGCAGAATAGGTCTGTATTTTAACATAGTCTGTGGTTCACACTGTATCTTATCAGGTTAAGGTGAGGCCCCTTAACCTTTCACCACTGTCTTTTCAGATTGTGTCAATTATTGTGGAACCACTCCTTCAAGCGATAAATGAGAGCGCTACTAGACTGCCTACCTCTGACATGGCCGTGTACCTCCTAAACTGCTTGTACCAAATGCAGTCCACACTCTCCTTGTATGAGTTTGTGGACGAACTGTTGGAAAGACTTCAGGTTTGTGTTTAACTTTTATTTATTAATGCTCACTTACACTTTCATGGTTATGATCAGAGAATTTCCACCATGTGGAAATGTTTGCAGGTTATGGATGTGTGTTTCTGGAGTACCATATTGTGGCCTCTGCTGACAGTTCCACAGGTATTGCAGCATTACTGTCACTATCACTACTACTGTTCCTTTGTCAGTAGAATTTCATTTGATGTCAAACTGTTACTTCCTGTATTCAGATCTATATTTTGAACTGATAAGTTTATGAGTTGGTGATTTCATACATACAAAATAAAGTAAATTACACCAAAAACCTGTGGGGGAAAAAAACCAAATTTTACTTAGTTGTCTTATATATCACGTAAGCTTGGATCTTTTCGAAATGTGGGATGACGTATCCTCTTTCATAAACGTCTTGTTTTACCAAAAAATATTTTAAAACTGAGGGAGATGTGATTATTTGTCTGAAGCCGCATGCTTCTAAAGATCGAAGAGGCATTTAAATGACCATTGGGTATCATACAAGCAGAGTGGAGTTTTTAAATAGCCAACAGTTTGAAGGGGTAAGGGCCATAATGAGAGATATGGCAGTCTGTGATAATATATGTAGATCAGTGATGTACAACTCGTATGCTGTGTGTTTCGTTCCAAAGACAAATTGTACATGGCTTGTAATTAAGTTCAGTTCAGTGCACAGTGCATTTCCATATACATGTTTTTATGTGGGTATCTGTAGATTGTTTCTACCTGAAGAACCTTTGGCTCATATAACAACATTGTGGTGGCTATTATGATGACACCAGCTGTACACTTGTAACACTTCCATTTATGGACTTCCAAGCACTTGATTTTTGTTGCACAAGGAAATGTCTCAAAACCATATATCAGAGTCTGATTTTATATAAAATAAACTGAAGATTATATTATATAGATCTGTTATGGAAAATTAAGAAAACAGAGTTTGAAGCATTTTTCTCAATATATATTTTAGTACCCATTTTTCTCTTCATGAATTTTCCTCTATGTAGATTAATATTCCTGATCGTTGTCATTTAGTGTTCAGTTGAAAACTTGCAATTAATTTTAATGGTCCATTATATCGCTAAATTACCCATGATTTGCTTCCAATTCAAGGCTCAGTCTGATGCTCAGTTGGATACACTGACTTCAGAGCAGGCAAGTTCATTGGTGGCCAATTTGAACCTTGGCTCAATCTACACAATACTGCAAGAGCAAGGCAAGGGAGCTCTGTCTTCCGTCCCAGGCATGGAGCCAACAGGCCTCAAGAACTTTCTGGTTTGTATACATTTTTATTCATACGATTTTTAACACTTAGTACTGTGATACGTTGCCAAGACAAGGCACATGCTTGTTTGAAGGTTCCCTTTCTTATTTTATACCAAGTCTCATATGAGTGGTAAAAAGGCTGGGAAAACTGTATTGAGTTCAGGGGAGCCTATTTTGGAAAGGAACATGCTTTAATGATTCAGAGCAAAGGAGGCATGTGTTTTGTATAGATCATTCTCGGTCCTTATTGAACAGCCCTCGTATCGAGGAGTAATTCCCCTGAAGTATTTCCTCTGATTGTGTTATGATGGAGGCCCCCAGTGTGGCACAGAATACAAAGATTCTAGTGTCTCCCCTCCTATTGGCAGGATGCTGCCAATAATTCCAGATCATGCTCCTTAGATATTTGTTATAATAAATGGTGATTTAATTCATACATGTGGAGGGAACATCTTTATAATTTTCTTTCTCTTACATTAATAGCTAATTTTATGTGAAAACAATGATTCTGATCATATCGATGGAAGAATTCTTAATGGTGTTGATGGTGTCATTAGAACTTGCTTACTTATAGTGTAAACTCTATAAAACTTTAAAAATTAAAGGGGGAAAAGGAAATTTTGTAGTGGAATTTTAATTGATATATGTAACGTGTTATGTTGTTGCTAAAAACTTGTAAAATAACAGAAGGCGTACGTGGGTTCCTTTTCAAAAGTGTTGCATATATTTATGGAGATATTGTGAATTCATGTAATCTTAAATATTATTAAGCACTGCGTAGTCTTGTCTTCTGTCAACATTTTTATGGATTTTTGTTTTGGTTAAGTGCTCCCCTTGTCAATTACCCAGTTTTTAAAAAAGTCAATTTTGTCTCATAATTTTTATTCTGAAATGCTGCCACTCAGTCCTATTAAAAAATGGCCAAACCACTGGATCAGCATGTACTTGGTCATCATCTGCAGATTTTGTATGATTCAGGGAACTCGTCTGGTCATTTGGTACGTAAATATTGAGATGGCAGTGCCTGTAAATATGGAAATGTGGGTACTTCCCAGCTATTAATAGCAATGTAATTTTTTTTCTTTCTACAAGAGCTGTATAGAGATTGATTGTAAATAAAGAGAGAAAGTAGTGCAAAAATGATTTAAGAATGCTGATTTAATGTTCTGGGTGGAATGTTACTATCGCTGTACCTTTAAAAACTTCAGAGCAAGTTGGACGCCTTCCTGGTGATGCAAGATGTGTTGCTGCTGCCTCAGATTTGCCTGTTGCTTAGCGGCACGCATCGTTCCATTGTACAGCATCGGGCATTTGAAGTGATTGCTGCCATATACAGACAGTTGTATGAAGCGGTACATGATCCTGAGAACTTATACCAGAATCCGGGGGTTCTAATGCCACGATCTCCAGACCAAGTTCTCAAACTTCTTATTGGGTAACACCATCTCTATATTGCAGTAAAATAAGTCGTTCTAGGCACCAAATCTGCAATATCATATTTTGTGAAACAAAGCAACATTCTAGTTTCTGGTCTGAGGCTGATAATTTGCCCTCCTTGGAAGCCTGTCAATTAAGAAAACTTCCAAAATTTGAAGTGTAGTTTCATAAGTTTAAACATCAGAAGGAAAAAGTTGGTACTAGAAGTATTTGTCAAAATTGTTATTGTTAATAAGAAATGTATTTGATACAAAAACAATAAAAAGATATATATATATACACACACACACACACACCAAATGTTCAACCACAATTACAGTTAATGAACCTAACATACCTTTTTATGTATGACTAAGTGTGCGTTAATGAATAATCTGTCAGTGCAATTACCTGACTACAGCTACTAATTTCATACAGCCCAGAAACTTATTTGACATCACGGGCAGTGGAACATCTCAAACAAAATGTGACAGAAGCAGTGTATTTGCTGAAGGGCCATGTTCTAAAGAACTCTAAAAGTAGAATAAGTTCTCATTTAAAAGAAACTGCTAAACATTATTTTTAACAGGCTGCTATGACAACATGTAAGAAAACTATTATATGTCATTTGCACGATGTACGCCTACTGGACTGACAGTCTCTCCACCCGTCCGTGTTTTCTTCTGTCCGCTTGAATCAATTCACGGGACGGGTTTTGATGACATTTTGTGTATACTTTATGCCATTTGAGGCTACCCAAACTTGTACATTTTTTTAACTTCCTGCAATCGACATGGCAGACGAACGATCTAGGATCTTCGAAAATTACATAATTTCGGTACAGTAATTATTTGCAAAATGTGAGAAAAACATCATGGCGGTAGCATGAAACAAGCCCTGAAAGTGTACTGCGGTAGGGCCCCGCTTTATGGCGATCCGCTAATACGGCGCTCAACAGCTGAGTCAGAGAAGTGCGTCCGGCGCCATTTTCTCGTCGCTGATTCAGTCTGTTTACAGCTTTTGTGCGCTCTGCGTCTCTCTGTATTTCTGGCAATTTTTCAGTTATTACAAACTGTATATTTATATAATATTTTTGTGTTACTACAGTGTAATTACAATGGCGTCTAAGGGTAGTAGCGATAAAAAGAGGAGTTGTAAGCCTCTTACTTTAAATGCCAAGTTAGAGATGATTAAACTTCGTGAACAAGGCATGTCTATGGCTTCCGAACCATCACCAAAACCAATAAGATTCGTTGAAGAGTAAGATGATGAAGATGTGCCATCTCCTTCATCCTTCCTACTATAAGCATATCAATTTTCAAATTTATATTCACCAATCACTATAAGCTGAGGACAAGGTGTGTATTACTGATATTCATTTTACTTTCATGTCGTTTTCTTAGGCCTAGCGCTATTGTGCACTTACTATATGATAGTGTAACATCTTATTAGGCTTTGATATGCATTTACAAGTGAAATAAGGCAAAGATCCGCTTTTCGGCGATTTTCGCTTTACGGCGGGGGTCTGGTCCCTAACCCGCCGTATAAGCGGTGCCCTACTGTACCGGAAAACGCACAACAATATCATGAATTATTTACAAAGTGCGTTTGAAGGTATTAGAGCCTCCTTGCTTGTTAGTTCCCACTTTGGCCACAAGATCGCAGCATTGTCAACCTCAAGACTTTTCTCATTCGTCACTTTATCACCGCTCGCAGGATATTTAATAATTATTTTGAGGCCTTGCAAAATAGCACAACCTCAGCACCAAAATTCATCCAAATCCATCTCTTGGTTCTCGAATTGAATCGACTGGACAGACGGACACGATCAGCCGATAATTCGTTTTTTGCTATGTATTTTGTGGGAAACGTATAATAACGAATTTTGTAAAGTTACAAATCAAAGCGAAGTAAGATACAATACGTTTTCTGTTCCTTATAAAGTTATTTACAATTAGCAAGTGGGACAAGTAGCACGCATTGAAAAGATGCGAAATGAACACAGGCTTGCATCTAGAAAACTGAAGGGTCCACCTACTTGGAAGATCTCGGAGTAGGCGGAAAGATAATATTAAAATGCCGCTTTCAGACATTGTTAGCTAGGGTTTGCACTGGATCTTGTTGGCTCAGAAGTGAACATTGGTTCAATAATAGGATGGAGTAATTTTTCGTTTATTTGAGCGACTATTAACTTCTCAGTAAAGCCTGACAAGTGAAAAGAATGCATTTAATTTTCCTCACAAAATAAACTAAGGGGCAATATATTTAGTCCAAGGTCATTGAACTACGATTGCAGTATATCATGAATACAGTAAATATAAGTCAAGTTTAACAGGATATAACAAAACACAGTTCAGAGTTTGGATGGTCGCTGCAATTTGCAGCTACGTTTAAATTATTTTTAGTTTTATATTTACTTGATGCGCCTTGCGAAAAACTCGTGCCAGTCATGACAGACGCCCGAAGTAAGGTAGCCATTTAACCAATGAACGAACGTGTTACAGTGTGCGGTGTTGTGTCTTGGTTATGCTGTGTTATGCTATTGGCTGTAGTTTTAGTTCATGAGATTAGTTTGATGTGATGGAATGCGGAATGATACTACTTAAAAAGGAAACGCCAGTTATTAGTTAACATCACGCGTTAACGAACAAATTGATTATAACTGATATTTATAAGGCATAGTTGTCAGATGAAGTTTTATTCTTTTGCCTGAGGGTAAACATATAAATGGTGTTCAGGCAATTTGATGCACGTCAGAACCAATCTGGCAAGGAGTAAAAACTATTTGCAAGATGGCGGAGTCGAGTTATTATCAGGTGAGTTTATGGTGGTATTTTTAATAGACTTATTGGCTTTTAATGAGGTTATGAAAAAGTGATGAATATTCTTTCTTCTGCAGTGTATGTTCCACAGACTTAGATTTTAGTTGCAATAGTAACTGTGAGAAGTAAGACGTACGTGATGTTTTAACCTAGTAAGCTATTGAAACAGGTTCTGATTCTCGCTTGTTTGACCTTGCTGAATAAACCACCCACCTGTCAAATTCATCTGTGTATGCGTAATTCATAAGCACATTTTTAATTGTTTATGTGATTGATGTGTTGCCACGTTAGACAGATCTTGTTGCTACATATTCGTTATTCCTTCTAGCTGAAGTTCAAACAAAATGTTTCACCATACTTGACAATAGGGGAAAGTTATTTTTAAGGTTCCCTCATGCAATTTTTAGGTTAATTATTTGTGGAGATTTAATCGTATAAATGGTACGTTCAGTTTGATGAACTAGTTGATTAACTTGATTTTTTATTTTGTAAAGTATACCAGAGAATTGAAAAGAATAAGAATTATTGTTATGTGATAAAGGGCTGTTTTCAGAACCTGGCATCTTTATTAAAGTGACCAAAATTTTTGAGGTTTCAGATATGCTGACAGTGCAGCATATTTCCCGAATGAAAACTGGTTATTGTTTATTCTAGTTCTTCCATGTTTCTTGGCTTCGTGTTACTTGACCCATTCCTCAAAAATAATTCAAATGGTGTCAGAAATGTCGGGACTGGGCTGTGGAGAGACCTGTCAATAATACCACATCTCTCAATATATTATTCTGAGAATTTATTGTAGTGATTCCAGAAGAATAGTGTGGCCTGTCCTGCATGAAATGAAGTAGTGTGATGTTTTCCCAGTGGCTGGCCACACATACTCATAACAATTCGTATAGTATTTATTGTGTCTCTCAGAATTAAATATCCAGTTACTGTGGTGGATGTGGTACTGCATCTTTGGACAACTAATTATTTTCCTTGTAGTGTTCAGGGCTGTCTGCTGCCCAGTAATTACATTTGTGCCAATTTACAAGCTTGTCAATATGAACCACTTTGTCAGCACCCTACAGAATGTTTTCAAAGAACTGTGTCCAGTCATCATTCCATCCCACAAAAATTTCTGCTAATTTCATCCTTCTGTCTTAGTTATCAGCAAATCTTAGTGAATAATGTATTCCCCACAACTTGATTTGTTAAAGTAAGTTCAAAAATAAAATTCATACAACCATTTAAAAATAGGTAGTGACTTGTCATACAGCCTGTGTGTGGTTTTCAAAATGCAGTGGCTGTTGCACAAAGCTATAATTTGTAGAATGTTTTCGGGCACGAAGTATAATTCACTCAGAAGAGTGTCTTTATTGATTCTGAAATAACTTTGATGACTCTAAGTCTCAACTAGGCAGAAGTTATGCTGTCATATATGTGTTGAATTGGTGGAACACTTCTTAGTAGGGTGAAACGTAAATGCTTACCCCATTAAATTTGTCCACTAAGATTCGTACATGAACTTTCTCAGATTGAATACAGGCTTCTGCAGTAGGTGCTGCCATCAAATTGCCTCAGCTGTGATTGTTTCTTAATCCTTAGCTGTCTTTTGAGGCTTTCTTTTCCATGTGTGTGTGATATAAATGCTGCAGTTTAGTGGTTAGTATCAGTGATTTTTCTGATATAAGTCCATGTGGAATGGCTGAGTCTTTGATTCAAGTAATTTTGTATTTTTAAATATTTTAGTGACAGTATTACATATAAATATATGTTCAAGCATTATAGCCGCTCAGTGATAGGAGCTTGGCTCCCCGGTAGATACTCGACTCTCTCAGAAGTGTTCACAGCATGTAACTGCCGACAACTAGAGGCTGAGGCTGTCGCTATTTCTGAATATTTCACACTATTTATTTACTTGAGAATGATATAGATATTACTTGGCTGTAGCTGTAAGAACATGATTTCAGTTGAATTCTGGAATTATAGTAGACTTGCGTGCGACTATTTTCAAAGTTTGTTGTAGAAAGCCAAACTAACGTGCTGCTGTAAGTGTCCTGTCCCTGGTTCGAAATATTCAAACCCAGTGACGTAGTCACTTGCATACAGCTCTTGCATCTAATTGGCTCTTTCAGATTTCCTCACTCGCACCTTACAATGCATTGCCCAGTTACATTTGTCTGCTGAGTGACAATGAACCATAAAGCCCAAACTGACTTTCGACATATTGAAGCCACAAAAAGTTAAAATTTTGAAAAGGAACTTAAAACAAATTCAGATTAATAAATTAAATAGTATGATTAAATTACCTCAACAGAAGATGCAGTTTGGACCGTTAACAGCATTTTCTGATTTTTAACATGTAATATACATGCCAGGTTTATTATTTACAAACTAAAAAATATACACATTTTATAATTATTGATAATAGGCAGTTTTTCTTTGGAAGCAGGTATTAAGCTCTGACAGAAGAAGGTGCCTGCCATTTAGGGACCCTGAAGGTTCATTATCCACGTTAGGTGGGTCACTTGGTCACCACGGCATGGCACACCATCAGGTTGAGGATGGAGGAGAAGGCATCCAGATATGGAGGGGAGCTATGAATATGTTGAATAAGCAGTCACGAACAGCCGAAAAGGGGTGATCCTCCAGATTGGGGGTTGGGCATGGGGCTAACAACCGCTCACTATATAAACTTTATTTTGTAATGAAATCTCTCAAAGCGCTTCTGATCTGGACTTATTCTTTGGCTCGACCGAAGCAGTGTAAAACGGGCATGAGATTTGGCGCATGGAATTTTAGAGATGTCTTTACAGGGTAGGTTCAACCAAGTCGGTAGCAGGGAAGTTAGAGAAATACAAGCTAGATTTAGTGAGGGTACATGAGGTGGGAAGTGGAGGGATATCAAACAGCAGAAGATGATACATTTTTCCATGGAAAAGGAAACATTAATCACCGCTTTGGGACAGGATTTTTCGAACATAATAGGATTATTTCAGCAGTTAAAAGAACAGAGTTTGTTAGTGATATTGTACTGCATGCCCATTCCCCAACTGGTATTTGACCAGTTCCCTGGGTACCAAATGAAAATTTTGCTAGGAGATTTCAATGCTAAGGTAGGGATGGAGGACATTTTTAAACTGATTATTGGTAAGGAAAGTCTGCATAAAGTTAGCAATAATAATGGGGTCAGAGTAGTGCTTGGGAAAGTATTAGGGACAATATCAAGACCGTAGACAAGGAAAATATAGCATATTGCAAGCTAGTGCATAGTAAACTATGGTTTGATGATGAGTGCTCAGAATTAATAGACAAACGGAAACAGGTTAAATTACAATAGTTGCAAAAAACCCAGCAAAATCAGTGGTGCACATTTAGAACATTTAGGAAGGAAAGGGAATACCTAAAAAGCAAAATTAATGAACTTGAATCTAATTACAGAAACAAAAATATTAGAGATTTATAGGGAGGCGTAAATGAATTTGAGAAAAGTTACGAACCTAGAGTTCATATTATCAAAGATGAGAATGGTTATCTGCTCACAGATCCACACAGGGTTTGAAAGAGGTGGAAAAGTTTCTTTAACCAGGTGTTAAATGTTCACAGGGTTTATGACATTACACAGATAGATGTACATAAGGCTGAGCCATTAGTGCCAGAACCTAGCCATATCGAAATGGAGTCTGCTGTTGAGAAGTTTAAAATTATAAATCTCTGGGTACTGATCAAATTCCAGCAAAATTGATCAAACCGGGGGTGAAACGCTGTGTTCTAAGATACACAAACTTATTTTCTCTGTATGGCATAAAGGAGGAAATGCCACAACAGTGGAAGGAATCTATTATTGTACCAATTCATAAGAAAGATTATATGACTGATTGTAATAATTATTGAGGAATTTCCCTCTCATCATCTGCCTACAAAATTTTATCCAGTATTCTACATGGGAGGTTGACTTCATATGCCAATTAAATTATTGGGGATCTTCATTGTGGGTTCTGTCATTATAAATCTACAACTGATCAAAATTTCTAAAAGGGAGGGAGTGAGTGAGATCATGGAGAAAATTTCATAATGATGAGGTTCACGGCCTATACTCCACACCAAATATTGTTAGGGTGATTAAATTGTGGAGGATGAGGTGGGCAGGACATGTTGCACACATGGGGGAGGGGAGGGGTGTTTACAAGGTATTGGTTGGGAGACCTGAAGAGAGGAGATCACTTGAAAAAGTTATGTGTAGATGAGAAGGTGGGAGGATAAAGTTAAGATTGACCTCAGGGAGGTAGGAATTGTTGGAGCGAACTGGATGCAGCTAGCTCAGGATAAAGTCTGGTAGTGGGCTTTTGTAAACCTGGTGATGAGCCTTTGGGTTCCATAAATAAAGTTGGCTATTCTTTGGCAAGGCAAATTATGGAGCTTTCATTATGCAGTTTTCTTTAGCCTGCTGTCACATTCTCCCTTTTTGGTTCAAATATTCTCTTAAGCACTAACTGCATAGAACAGAGTTCTTCTTGAGAAGCTAATGGTATGTGCAGCCAGTCAAGGAATTTCCCACATTTTATGAAACCCAAAGGTCCATTACTATGTATACAAGAGCATACCACTGGTGCAATCCTGAGCTAGATGATTCTAATCAACACTCCAAAACCCAGGTTCCCTGAGATCCATTTTAAAGTTATCATCATATTCACACCCACATCTTCCAAGTGGTCACCTCCCATCAGGCTTTCCACCCAAAACTTTATGCACGTTTTTATCTCCCAGTGCATGCTACATGCCCTGCCCAGCCCAGCCCAGCCCATAATCCTTAATTTTATCACCCTAATAATACAGGATGTCCCAGAAACTTGTATACACATTCAGTGAATGAAATAAAGACTTATAATAAACCAAACCATTACATACATCAGCATTAGCACTTAGTGAATTAGACAAACTATGTAGTTTTCACCGGCCTCCTTTGATTTCACCTTTCTTATGTCCAATTATTCTCCTCAGGACCCTGTTCTCAAACACCGTCAGTCTGTATTCTTTCCTTAAATTGAGAGACCAGGTTTCACACCCATACAAAGTAAAAGGTAAAGCTATAGTTTTGTGTTTTAATTGTGTTTTTAACTAGAAGACCAGAAGACAAAAGATTCTGAAATGCAAGGTACCAACTGTTCCCTGGATTTAGTCTGCTCTTAGTTTTCATGTGAATGCAATTCTGTTTTCTTAACATTGTTCCTAAGTATTGTAACTTTTCCATGTTTTAAAGGATTTTTAGCTACATGTATATAATGATTCTGTTCTGTAGTCTGTTGCCATTTACATTGTCATTATGATGGACGTCTTCCAATTCATTAATGGATAACTAGCCATACTGTACTCGCAATAACATGAGAAAATTAGAATTTTCTTCTTTCAACACGGCTTCAGTAGGCTGACATGGTTCTCCCACTGTTTAAACAGGACTGAAACTAGTGACTGTTGTATTGTAATGACTTTGTCTTTTAATCAGGTAACGTGACAAGAACACATACTTTGTTACTAGCATCCAGTAGAGCTTGTATGCCCTTCTTTGTGATGTTTATGCTTATATCCAATAAATTAACATAATGAGCTTGGACCAGATTCTGATGTGTACTATTCAGATACAAACCCTGTTTGTTTTGTTGGACCTTCCTGATGGTGTCTTCTAAAGCGGAGTTGAAGAGCATTTGTGATGGGTTGTCTTGTTTCAGATCAGGAAATATATTTGATAAGTATATACACATACATACACACAGACATACCTATAAACATTTCTTAATTATTGTAACTAGTTTTATTGAAAAACTGAGTTCAGTGACACTGATGTAGTGAATCCCTTGCAACTGAATTGTAGGTTTTTTTGAAGCCAATAAATAGCTGATTTACACGCAGCCTATTGTACTCCCATCTTTTCTAAAGTTCTTGATGGATGCAGAATATCTGATCAGTAGACAATCATTAATGTCAGAATCCGCACATACAGACCTGAATATCTGCATTGAAGTTAACCTCTACAGAAGAATTTTGAGTAAAATGTTACATGTAGTTGATGATGGTGATATTCTTCAGTAATTACTACAGTCAGTTTTATCACTGTTATGAATAGGTACGGTAGTAGAATATTATTGCTGGGAGTTCTCCCTTATTCAGAATAGAATTATCAAGTTTAAGGAAGAAGACTTGAATTTAGACGATGAATGACACTACTTTGCTACTTCTAATGGAAAGTGGCAACATGATGGAAGTGTCTTTACAATAAACTCATACACAGAGTTCATTTATGTGCCCAGCAAAGACGTCACAGATGAAGAACGTGAATCTTGCTTGTCCTACAACAACTTCAAGTACCAGAGACCGTCGCCATTATATTCCAATTGCAAGCAGCGACGATCGGGATTCGTGCTTAACGACTATACGCAGTGTAGTTATATTAATTAGAATAATTAACATTAATGTTCTTAGGTAGGTGATATCGCAGCGAAATGGAAGTGACGTGTATTGCGTTATCACGGTCGGGACTCTACCGTATCTTATCTTATCGAGTATGTGTAGCTGGCGTGAGTAATCTTTCACTGTTGAATTAATTGTTGTGCGTCTGGTCCGGTAGTCTTGGGGTCTGTTGTCTGACCGAGTGTCTGGAAGGAAAATGCCGTGCGGTTCGTATTATTAGCACGGCTATGTTGCTTTAGCCGTGTCGTGGTGACAGAATACACCAGTCAAGGAGCCGGAGGATGAGTTGTTTCAGAGGCGCTGAAGAGGTATGGAGACCGGAAGTCGTGACGTTGTCGTATTACTTTCCACTTTTGTGTTAACCTAACCTGTTTCTGCACCGTTATAATCTTCTGATGCTCTGTTACTGTCTGCACTGCTGAAACTCTGCGCAGGTGTTGATGCTAGTAGAAGGCATGGCATTCGTTGTGTACGCCGATGCAAAATGTTATACGTGTGGCCAACAGAATGTTTTTATTTTTGGATTAGTTTGCGCTTTTTATTGTTTTAGTACAGTATTATCTGTCGACAGAAAATCGTCTTGTTTCATTTTGTGCACGACTACAGATTACCACGACGACGTCAGGTGTAGCTCAGTCAAAAATCGCGGACTGGTCTGCCGGCGTCAGATCTTCCTGTTAGGTCGGTGTCGATGGCTGTTTCGCAGGGGATAAAGCTTCCGGGAGACGAAGCTGAGAATGAATGGAGCCGTGCCATCACTTCTAGTACGTCTTCGTAGCGTGGTGTTTAAATTAGCACAAGAAAAATTTTACGAGTGTAGGCTGTACTCTGTAGAAAGGCGCGCAGCATCGAGAGGCGTTTAAATTCGTATTTTGTGGGGGTTAACTTCGAGTTGTTACGCCCATTTTCACCCCCCCTCCCCGACTGTCTGGTTTAACCTGTCGCAAATATTATTCAAGCCACGATGTAGTCTGGGATATCCGTTCTTTTGTTGATGACGTGTATCTCGAAGGTTTTAGCGCTTAGCCTAATAGTATCATGGGCTTCTGCACTACTGGCATAAAAAAAGTTTTGTTCGAGGGTTTGAAACTCGGCCGTCTGCTTACGAAAACAAAATATACATGTCGGAATAATTTCATTGTAATTTCTTGCAGGGTCGCTCGTCTGTTTTACCTTCATTTTAATACAGCCCTGGATTCCACGATTTTCCCACTTTTCCCCTGTTTGGCTACTCTCTCCAGTCACGTGCTCTCTCCCACGTTCTGTTCGCATTTCCTCCGCTGACGACGGGGCACGCGCTCTTGTCCCCTGAGCTCGACGGACGCGCCCCCTCGACCGTTTTCTTATTGGCCTTGAGACGCATTTATCCAGAAAGCCACGACAAGAGCACCCATTCTAGACATGATTTGTTCTTTTCGGCATTTGATGACGTTTTCTCAGCTGCGTAGGTTGTATACATTCAAATTTCATGGCGCTTGTGAATGACGGTTTTGAAGGGGTGTGAAACGTTGGGCTGCGATGGCTGTTTTATATTACTGCCACATCTGTTAGGAGGACTTTGTAAAACCATGAATGCCCCCAGTTGTTTGAGTCGGGAATTGAACTCGCGAGGTTCTGAATGGGAATCAGGATATACGACGACTGCCTCGTCGTTCGGTTTCCGAATGTAAACTTCCAGTGTCCCTTAATAGGGAGGCCACCGGGCAAGCTCCCGCGCTGGAGAATGATTAAGTAGGATTCAAGGTTCTCACAGCGGTGAGTCCGAAGATGGCCGTATTTAGTCAGTAAGGAGACATTGGACTGTAGAGTCTTCTGGACATTGATACCACATTATAAATTTGTGACGTCATTGCCGACGTGTCACAGTATTAAGGAACCGCGTGGATTTCGAGTCGATTGTAAACGTGACAGAAATCGAGAAGGTGCATGGGAACGTCGACTGTGACGAGAGAGGTGATTCAGAACGTCGATGCATCTTGCTGTTCAGTTTTTACCTTATGTTCTTAGTTGAATTTGATATAAGAAGCAAATCTGTTGTGTAAAGTTGGTTTGAAACTTTCTGTCACACTCTGAAGCTGACGATAGCCCATCAGGGCAAAAAACCAGCGCTGTTTATTATCGCGTACACAGCAGCCAGCAAGTCGAATGTACGCACGGGTCTAATCAGAAGTCTTTGTACTTTCGCTGTAAACCGAAATCTATAACATCGATAAACACGGCTTATCTATCATTTGACTTCTTATCTCCGTGTTGTAAGTCGTGTGATTCATTGTAGTTGATTATAGAAGTCATTCTTCCTGCAATTTCTCCTCAATTGTGTGTAGGTCACCTTACCAGTGCCCGATTTAGACGTGCAGGGCCTCGAAGCCGTCGTAAGATTCGAAGATCCAGTAACTGGACAATATAAAGATGAATATTAATATTTTATGCTTGGTATGGTCTGTGACGAAGTTGTTTGGAAACAGTAGTTAGTGAACCCACCCACGTGCATTTTCTTAGAGATCGGTCAAGGAGTTTTAAATCATAAAATTAAAACAGTACATTTCCATTTTTTTAGTCCCATCAGTAAGCTATGGCGTATTTTTTCTGCCTTGTGCCCCTTCTCATTTCAGTGCGTGAGCCGTCTCTTTGTCCTGTCAAGGCGGTCGTCTGCCATGACAGGACACACTTTTTCGTGTTCACATCTTCTGGGCACTTAATCAGGTCGCAGCAGAGTCCTTGAGAAGCTGACATTCCCTGCCTTAGTGGAACCCAAAGGCTCATTACATTGTTCGCTAGAGGCTGCTACCGATCCCTATCCTAACCCAGATGAACGCAGTCCACACCCTCTAAACCCTGAGTTACATTTTCATTTTTGCCCGGATCTTTCGATTTTTGTCTTCAAACCAAAATTCTGTGCGCATTTCTCATCTCCCGTAAGTGCGTTACATTCCCCGCCCATCTCAACTTCCGTGATTTGATCAACCCTTTATGACGGTGGTTGAGTAGGAAGCTGATCTCATGCATGCCACATTCTACATCCGTCTCCAAACAAGACCCCCATTTTGTGATTCATATTTCTGGGCACGGAGGGTTGTCAACCAGTGGAGATTCATTGGTGGTTGCAGGCCGAGTACAGCGTCGCTTGTGTGTCAAAACAGTGGCGTTTGACTGGAGCATACAGTTTTGCCTCACGTAGCAAACATGGCAGCAGCAGCCTTCGGAATTCTTAAGGTACAATTTGGCTGCACGCGACAGAGACAAGCGACCGAGGCAGGCGACTGAGTTACGAGACTGGTTTTGAATATTGAACTCATAGGTTTTCTTTGTGTCTTTCGCAACAAATAACACAGCAACACATCATCATCTTCTTATTCTTCGAGTAACCTTTTTAGAAGCATTTTTGTACTCATTTTTCACAGAATATGTGCACGTATGTCTCAACAAAACAAAGAAAACAAACACTTTGCCGCATGTCTCGGTCGTCACCTCAAAAGTGTGTGGCGACAAGCTGCGATGTGTCCGTCTCCCGTCTCTGTCACCTGCCTCGGTCGCTTGTCTCTGTCGCGTGCAGCCAAATTGTACCTTTAGAGGAAGTCGTTCACCGCTTGCTGACTCAATGGGATGCATGTCTGGTTGTGGGCAATGAGTTTATTTAAGCGCAGTAGACATTTCAGTTGAACTGCCCTAATATTTGGCGAAGAGTGCAAACTGTGTAGCTCTTCGTTATGCAGTTTTCTGCACCATCCAGTCACTTGATCCCTGTTTGGTCCAAATATTCTCATAAGCACACTGTTCTCAAACACCATCAGTGTGTGTTCTCTCCACAGTTTGAGAGGCGAACTTCCAAAGTTGTAGTTTTTTTAATGCTCTTAGGTAGCAGACAGGAAGACTAAAATGTTTTTGGGTTGCAAGATTGTAACTATTCCGTGAATTTGGTCTGCTCTTTTTGTTTTAATTCAAGGCTTGCAGATGCTGAGGATACCTGCAAATTCGCCTTTTTATTCGGTGGAGTAGACGATGGGTGTTATCCTGCTTGGGGGTTTGGCAGACGGCTGACGCCTCCTCACCATAAAATTTTTTGTTACTGTTTTTCAACCATTATTTGCAGTGTTGTTCGTCAGAGAAGCACACACATAAAGCTGTGTGTGTGCCTTTATAAATATCTCAAGGATTTTCTGTGTTCATGATACTTCATATGTTTATACGTACTAGGAGGTTTTTGTGTATTTTCTTTACAAACGAATTATCGTTCTCCATTCATGTTTAGTCCACGATTTATACTTGTGATTCTATACTAAACGTTCTCTCTCCTCGTTGCTGGTGTCTGTTTTGGGTTTTTCAAGGGCCGTCAAAGATTTTACGTAACTTAGAGACGTCTGCGAACGATTCTGGAACTGGTCTGAGCTCCGCCATTGCACAGCACCACTGTCACATTTTTGCTGCTTCTCTGCGGTTCTTTGAAACAAGTTAATTTGGCGTTCTGTCTTTCCAGAGTGCGATTTACCCAACGTCCTTGCACTCGTGATGCTTCGTGGGAGGTACTGGCTCACCCAATTCCATATTTTTCTTTATTCTCCAAAATATCTTTGGGTAAAACCCATCTTGAAACTGCAATGTCACGTGCTTCCATTGCAGTATTTTCCAGCATAACCTCAAATTTCTCCTTTTTCCTTGGGCCCAAATCACGTCCTTGAATGTTGAAATGTGGCCAGTAATTCCACTGTTCGTTGTTTGTGCAGGGCGTACACATCAGATTTTTTTCCACAGAATTGTCTGAATGATTTCAAATCTGCTGCAGCAAACAGGATGAAATGGAGGGAGTCTGTTAGAAGTCGTCTGAGGTCACTGGGGTGGCATTTATTTGTATCTGTGCCATCTATAGAATTAATGTGTGACTCCATGAATTTTGGGATCATTGTGCCGATTGAACTGGATACAGAAGGAAGAAAGTTCTTCCGATGCCAGGGCTGCGTTCTACATTAATTTGTCTCTTGCAGGGAGATTACATCCAGCATCCCGTGCTCTACGAATTGAGCCACAAGTACGGCCTGCAGTTGGAATGCGACCCTGATGAGCTGAAGGAGCTTATCCGGCGGGAGATACGGAAGGAGTTGAAGATCAAGGAGGGTGCCGAGAAACTGCGTGAGGTGGCCAAAGACAGAAGAAGCCTCTCCGATGTGGCCACCATTGTCAAGAAAGCCAATACGAAGTTGGCAGAACTGCAGGCGGAGCTTCAGGAGCTCGAATCGCAGATTATCTTGACACAGGGCCAGGGCGCCCCCAGCAGCCCTCCTCTCGCGCTCAACAATGGCCAAGGTGAGTGTCTGCTACCACCTCACTTACTCAAACACGTGCATGTCGTTATAACGCACCAAGAAACACGCTCACTTTTCCCAGCCTGAATGGAGTTGTACACGACAGCTCTGTCCTCTACGACATTCAGGTAAGTTGAGGAGTGATGTAAAGAATGGGAAGTGTTCTTTTCTGTTATCAGGTGTTATTTTATTTTACTGTTCTTGTTTTTACGTAGAATGAAGTAGCAGTTACATTGCTCCTTTATGGCATTGTATATGTAAATAATTATTACATAAATAGTGTTACAGGATGGGTTGAAGAACTTGAAGGGGACAGGGTTAATGTAACGCTGATGGGGTTTGCGGTAAGATTGTGGAAATAGACAAGTTCATAAGTGAGAACGTATTATTTTTCATTTGCTTCTTGACCGAGATGCTCCTTGAGTGGGATCAGGCCCCAGTTTCTCTGTCCGTGTTTACCACCGTACAGACCACTGGGCCCAGGTAGATGGTGCAACGGTTTTTGTTGGTGGGCTCACAGATATGCTCTGCCAATCTGGGTTTGTCATCTCGTTAAGGTTTCTGACAAACGGTGTTTGTGGAAGCAGACCATCGGAGTTCATAATGGCCTGCCTCTCACCCACACCACTCTTGACCTTGTTAGATGTGACCGTCAGTCGAACTCAGAGCTGGGGTTTAAGGCTGCCCACAGCCAGGGTGCCGCTCCTGAGTGATTATGCCAACAGCAACTCCTGCTTGATCCATGTGTCACAGTCCCTTATCATTATCAGTTCTGAGTCCTTGGTATCATGGTGGTCAAGGTACATCTTCGCCCTGCTTTGTGCATCTGACAGACTGTTCTCTCAGAACACGGGCCTGTCCTTACCGACACCGCGCATCAAACATCCTTTCAAAACCGACTGAACCTCGTCGACTTAATTAATGACTTCAAGTTAATGGACTGACCAGATTATCCAGGCCTACGTTGAATGCGGCCCACCTTGAAATCTTGATGTCACGCGGTAAACGACGAGGAAGCGGTCGGTGAGTGCTTTGAGGAGCTGACGAGTGCCATCCTGGAGGTCAAAGTGATATTTGCTCCTAAGTGTCAACCATGAGGCTGCCTCCTGCATCCTCCAATGTTTTTGATGAAACGTGCCTGAAGATCCCATTGTAGAGGCAATGGCAAGTTACGATTTACCTCGCTGTGCACCCCACATTAGTTGAAGTCGCTTGACTGTCCTGCTCCTGCATGTTTTTGCCTTTTGCCAGGCGGAACAGTGTCTGAAGAGTATTCTGTTTTCTTAAATCATAATATTTGTACAATAAATGTAACTGCAATCTACCAAGATATGGTCAGACTTTGGGGTGTCTTGAAGAACAATAGTGCAGTTAATTTTCCAGAACCTTCACACTCCTGCAGTTGTCTCTTACTTTTGAAATGTGTTTTGATATTTGTATTTGTGTAGCTGCTCTGTCTTTGTAAATGAGGTGGTCAGTTTGTTGTTTGCAGATGCAATGCCGTCTCCAGAGTCGGGCCATACGACTCCCACACAAGCGGATGCGCTGTTTAGTGACCTACGTCTTTTGTCCCTTGAGAAGCAACTCAACATAGAGCTTAAGGTAATAATGCAGTCATTCGTTGTTCAAACATATTACTTTTTATGCATTCTTGACATGAATTGGGAAGGATGGCACAGCGACAAAACTTTGAACTCGGCATATCGAACCTTAGTTGGGTCTCTCCATGAAAATGCCAAGACAGAACATACAGGATTATTCGTTATTGCCAGGTCTTGAAAACGGTTCTTTCAGAGGCTATCATACTAGTTTATATTTTTTACAAGTAACTGGTATATTGTAAGATACAAAAACACTTTTTATTTCTGCTGCTAGCATTCTATTCCAGTGTCTATTTTTCACTGTCCATGTTCTGCTCTCCTGAAGTAGCTGATTATCACCCTCTTCAGGTTTGTAGTGTTCTGCCATACTGTATCCATCTTTAAGTGCACTTATTTAAGATTGCTGTTGATCAAATCTTCAGTTAACAATCATGGTCTTTGTTCATTACTGCTGGGCGAAAAATAGAAACTATGTGCTGCTCTGCGTAACCAAATCAAACCAATACTTTGCTGGCCACCAAAACCAATCGTACACACATCGGCACTGAATGTAGTGTAGATTAAGTTTTAAGGTCAGAGTATTTTGTTTATTGTTATTGCAACCATCACGGACTCACAACACCACAAACTAAAGATCACTGTTTTGTGTCATGCCTTTTGTATTATTTTGGGAAAAAATTTGTAGCATTATTTGAAATGTTTTTTATGACTATTTGCAGGTAAAGCAGGGCGCTGAAAATATGATACAGAGCTTGACGAGCGGCCATTCCCGGGACAAGAAATTGTTACAGGAGGCCCAGCAGATGCTTGCTGACTCGCGTGTTAAAATAGAGTTCCTCAAGTTGCGAATCCTGAAGATAAAGCAGAATAAACAGCTTCGACAGCAGCAGGGCGCCAGCGACACGTCCAGCAATGGCGACACTCATCAAGCCAAAGGTGAGAAATAGAATAGTAGCGCTGTACTGAGTCTGTCCTACATGCGCAGTTCCTGCTGCGTACAAATCTTATAAGCCTACACACTGCTCCCGCGCATACACGCAATTCACGTAGTTCCTCAACATTAAAGTGCACAGGCTTTTGTCCATCACAGTGCACATAACACCCACCCAACGTCAGAACTTTTGCCCTGGTACTGCACAGATTATTCTTGCTGCAAGTCAGCAGAAATTTTCTTACATTCTGAAGGGCAGGGACTGGTTTTTGTCTAAACATCAACTTGCCACCAGTGTCTTGTGCGCTTTTGTGCGATGCAGTTTCCATTATTCGGATTTAACTTTTGATATTTGAGTTTGTGTTAATTCCGCCCTGTATGTATGTCATATTACAGAATTGTGCATACACATTTCAGTCATATGACAGTCATCAGTCATCAGTGAATGTACAAGGGCGTTTCAAAAAGTAACAGCAAATTAAATTGGAGATACAAATGATATGTCATTTTTCTACATAATCACCCTCGTTTTCAATACACTTCTCACACCGGTGCACCAACTTCTTTATTCCATCAGAAAAAAATGTTTTTGGTTGTGCCTTCAGCCATGAATGCACCGCTTCTTTGACCTCGTCATCATTCCCAAATCTTCGTCCTGTCATTACGTCCTTCAGGGGTACAAACACATGATAATCAGAGGGAGCAAGGTCAGGGCTGTATGGGGGATGCTGTAACATCTGAAATCTCAATCTCCGAATGGTGTCAAGAGTTGCAGCAGCCGTGTGATGGTGTGCGTTATCATGGATGACCGGAGCGTCGGTCATCACGGATTGATGTTCGCCCATTTTTAAATGCATCTACCCACTCGTACACTCTTCTCTCCATACTGTTGCAGCATTCTTCTATGAATTTCACGAGGTTTCACACCCTCCGACCACAAAAATCTGATGATTGCTCACTGCTCCTCTACGGTGCAAACAGCTAAGGGCACCGCCAATTTGTATCTGCATCCCTTCCAATTAAGCATGCCATGCCATCCCATCCCATCTATTGGGCGGTGTCAAAACCTCCTCTAAGAATGTATCTTCCCTGTGCAGGAGTTTGAAATGCCTGGGGTATTTTTTTCGTGAAATATTGTCAATTTGCTGCTACTTTTTGAAACGCCCTCGTACTACAGAGGACTGCGTGCAGAAGTTTACTTTACTCTTTGATAAATGCGGTTGTAAGGAATGGTTGATGATGCAGTTTATATGAAGAACAGAAACTGTGGATAAGAACAGAGCCATAATTTGTCCTAGTGTCCATGGCAACATGCTTCTTCAACTGTTTACTACCGAGGAACCCTTTTGGTTATAATATGTTTTTGCAGAGCCTTTGGAACAAATGTTCTTAGAAGTACTGATCTTTAATTTATAAAGTAATTGCAGAAAGTACAATTAAATTCTCCTCGTATTTTGTGAAACGGTTTATGCTGTTCAGATGGTTCCATTTCAAAAACAAAGAATTCTGACTGCAGTAGTGTTTATAAACTTTGGTGATGTAAATGTGACACGGGAGACAAGTTGCCTTTAGTTTCATTTCTTAGGAAGAGCTTACGGGAAAGCTTTACATCAGATATATGCAAAATCTCCACCGCGCCCTCAAAGACAAGCATCCGCCCGAAATGTTGTTAGCGGTCTTTGTATTGTCTTGTACTGTACTTTGTTGTCAGGATACGCATTGCTTAATGCATATGAACGGCAGCAAACAATTTTAATGAGCGAGAATGATCTTGTTCAAGTATCATTGAGAAGGTTGGGCGAGAGTGTTACATTGAGGTAGATCTGTTTTTGATTTTGTTTTTGTATGCACTGTAGTACATGATTGTATGCTGGGTTTCATTTTAAATGGTAAGCCTGTACTTGCCTAATATAGTTGGTGCACCTGCTTGCTGGAGTTTGTCAGGTGCAGGTTCGGAAATTTGTATCCTTATGTTGCGTTTGATATTTAATTTTTGTCACTGCATATTTTGAGAATGTTATTTCGTGCAGAACATAACATTTTTCTGACTAACGCTGATTATAAAAGTCATTCCATGTTGGAAGACAGCACTGTTTTTTTTTCCAACATTCTTTTCTTTCAAAAGTCTATTTTGCAATAGAAGGACTCTGTTTTTTCACATGCCAGGATAGCTGTAATAGTTAAAAATTAAAATGTTAAATTTTATTTATTTATTTTTGCAACAATATCCGCTCGGTATGCTAACCTCAGGAGCCACAAAGTGTCACACGACGTTATGAAAGGCTGAAGGTATGGTCAACAGTAAATATCTGAATCAGATCTCTGTTTTATAAATTTTGAAATCTTTCTGACCTTATTTTCAGTGTTTGGAATCTCTTTCACATGCCAAGAGCGTGACCGTGACTCGTAATACAGTGGCTACTTGTACATTGGCTTTAACATGTGCAATAAAAGCACTCATTTGACCAGCCACCGATCATGCCCTATCACTCCTTTTCATATGAAGCTTGACCTTTGCTACATCATACAACAGCCAATCACATTAGTGTGTTGGGGGACAGCCTCCAGCCTTTTGAAAGAATGTGCCAAACATTCTTAAAGGCTGACCATTTGTGCAAGGCTCAAATGCTTTTACTCTGTTTTAATTTTTGGTGGTGAAGGCTGTCTAAATTTTTCATGCGCCCATACGAAGGTACATTCGTATCAGTGCAGAAAAGTGCCTCTGACGGGGAAGAGTGAATTTTCGAGATTCTTGCTGCCAAGTGGACAGTTGACCCCAGACCTCTTGACGTTTCTTTAGATTTTGCCTAGGACATCACAAAAGCTTGCTTATTGCTTGTATGTGAATGAAACAGATAGAGTTCTGTAGGTACTGTAATGGTCGAAGGTTTTCCACTAAGTAGGAACTGCCCACCGCCACGGTGGTCTAGCGGTTAGAACGCTGGCCTTGTAATCCTGGGGTCTCGGGTTCGATTCCCAGCGGTGCCCGAATTTATAACTTGTATTGAGCAAGGCCGTGGTCTAGACAACACGGGGGCTTCCCCGGTTTCTCCGTGGCATCCCAACAATTACTCCATTCACACACAGAAGAAGGCAATGGCAAACCACTTCTGGATCATCTGCCAAGAACGTATATGAACAGGTCCCAGTCCGAGAAAAGGATGGAAGGATCCTGTTCATAATATGTCGCCAACCTCCTGTAAAGGAGACGGCATAATAAAGAATCAGTATCCGTGATCAATATGCAAACTATTTTAAGTGATGAAGGCCAAGTACCTTGGCAGTTAGGTATGATCCATTGTTAGGGGAATGTAAATTACACAAAATTATTTTGTAAATTATGTTTTTTTCCCCCAGTAGTTTTCTCATTAAAAGTGGATTAAGTATTAATATTACTTCGTGGCTGTTGTTTACTAGCCTTGCACCACAGGACCGACTGCCCCTCAGTTTCAGAAATTAGATCTTCGGTATTAATTGATTCCCACGTCGATGGTTTCTGAGTAGATTCCAAGTGGCGACTGAAAAGTGTCGTGTGAAGGAAGTAGTGGTTTGCTACATGCTACGCCACTTTTGCGTGTCCCATGGTCTGTGGCGATACCAGACACTCAGAAGTCGCGGCCAAATCGGTAAGTGAGTGATCTGCTTCACGAGCACTTTCCTACGATTGAAGCAGCACGTCTCTGCGCTACGTAAGTTAGGCCAGCTTGGTGTTGTCACGGTAAATGCAAGATGGCGAATGTTATAGGAACCAAGTTGAGATTTGTTTCATAAGTGACTGAGGAAAATAAAATCTAAAACCGAACTGTGAGCCTACGCTGACGAAGCAGTTCGACAGCTGGAAAAATGTGTGTTTCAATAAGGCATCCACTTCACCGAGTGTTTGTCAACAGTACTTGAGACGGTGACATTCAGTCACATAATCACGAAGAAATTCCCTCGCTTTGTCCGTCCTGAACGTTCACTGGCATGTTGAGAGCTTTCCGCTACTGGACGTCCCAAGGCAGTGGAATTCAATTGACACCCACATGCCCTACTTCAATCTGTGTCTGGATTTGGTCTGCTGAGGATTTACGTCTCTTTCAAGTAGAATTTGAGGTTCTCACGGCGACGAGTACAAATATTTTTGGCTCCTTGTTTGCTACATGGCCAGTTCATCTCGTCTTACTGATTTTACCTCCCGCGTAGTATTTAATGAAGAATTCAAATTAAGTTGTTTCTGATTGTGCAGTTTTGTGCTAGGTCGAAGGGATGAACATGCAGTTTGCACAAGTTCAAGGAAGTGGGTTTAAAGTTACACATATTAATTACTCTCTCTCACACGCTGCTGCATTGATCGTATCAGAGTTACATTATCGCGTGTTCTTTGCCTGAAATTACCGCATTAAGGGCTGATAGTGTCTATCCGTCCACATGCTTCAACTCGCTGGGCGGATTTTGGTTAAATTTCGTATGGACCAATGGGTACCGGTGTCCTTTCCCGGGGGTAAAGCACGGCCGGGGCATGATGCTGACCACTCACCCCCATCTAGTGCCGAGGTCCCCCCAAGCGCCTACATGGCGTATAGTGGGACAGCTTTAATTTAACTTTATAGACACTATGCCATTTGAGGCTTCCCCAGCATCACACGTTGCATTTTATGCAGTCCATGACAAAATGGTGGACACGCGAACTTGTGAGGTGTCAGCGACCCTAGATACAGGATCCTGGATTGACGCATGGTAACATTTGTTTAAAAAAGTATGCAGCTTTCTTGCTGCGATTGTTTGAATTCTGTGAAGCAAGAACTTGGCCGCTGTATGGAACAATAAATAAATTCCGATTGGATGATGTTTCGATTGCATTATCATCTGTGTCCCGAGTCCGTTACTTAGCTTAATGCGTTGCATCGTGGGATTATAAATTACGTAAAAAGCGCATGGAAGTCGTTTGCGTAAGATCGTGGAGGTTTTGGGTTATAATTTTTTCTCTAATACGGTCAATTTAAGTTGAATCTCGACATGATGACTTACAGATACAGGGCGAAGGCGCTGCTCTTGTCTTTGCAGCCGGATTACGCCCTTCCAGTCTCATTGTCATTTTGATTGCGAGAGAGGAGTCTTTTATTTCTATCCATTTCGATTCCTACATTTTGTGTTTCTATTAGTCGTGTCGCTCCGAGAAGTTCGTAGCCGCTTAGCATTGCAGTTGGCGACGAGATGCGCGCGTCTTATCGCGATATCGCAAGTGTTCGGACGCATATCGACGCGATAAGAGGGGGCGGCAGGAACGTCCTGGCACCTGACCTGCTCTTCTCCGCCTCCTGCCCTGCTCGTACTTGACCGTATTAGCCAGAGACCACGTACCACCTCGGGCGGAGGATTCTGCGCCCTGGCGAGTGTGCCAAAAACATCGTCATCAGGAATAATTACGCACTTGCACTCTCCCCGCCCCCCGCCCCACTTCATCCAGCCCCTCCCGTGCCGCCAAACTATGCGATCTAATCTAGGGACGCTTTTAACACCGCGCACCCTTGGACGCTGATGGACATGTTTGCCGCTGTCCTAGTTCGTTTGTTGGTTGACCTAGGAACCGAAGTCGCGGGCAGCTTGAATATTATCAGTGGTCGCGAAGTTCGTCTCAAGTACGTCGACGGTAAAGCCGTGAAGTCGCCCTCGGTTTTAGTCTCCCTAGCTGGGGGAGGGGGGGAACGCAACGTCACTTTTTTGCGCGAAATTTCGTTATTTTGTCCGTGTGTTGTGTCCGTTTGAAGAATTATCTCGCGAGTGCGTGTTTAATCGTGTTTATATGTGGTCTGTATGCAGAAGCTACGTACGCCGGGAGTGTTTTAGACGGAATTCCGGAAATGAGCGAAGGGTGGGCGAAATGGCCACGAACTGTAAAGCATGATGCGAAATACTGCCCAGTTTCTCGTGCAAAAATCGACGTAAACTTACTCCCAGTTTGACGCCATTTCCGCCGAGTGCAGTAACTGTTACGTAATGCGCGTTTTTTGGCCCTCGGCATTGTTAATGACCGCCCCCGCGTCACGGCATGGTTCGTCCGAAAGGGCCTGCAACGCAGGTAACATTTATGAAATGAAAGTTCCAGGAACATGACATCTTCCGCGATGACCTAGACCACTTCGCGATGAATGTGCGGTCGCTGAAGAAGTGGCCGCGCTGGATGATAGTGCGTAGCGATGCCACGTATCAGGTGAATGATGACATTGATGATTTCCTCCGTGCAGATAGATATGAGCCGAACCTGGAGCTGCCGTTGGAGGACCGCGTGGAGGAACTGCGACATCGGCTTAGGATCGAGGCGGCTGTGGTCGAGGGGGCGAAGAATGTGATCCGCCTCCTTCAGAGCTCGAAGGTTGCCGACAAGAAGGCCCTCCAAGAGGTGAGTCCAGCAGTTCAGCGAACTTTTGTAAGAATTTCTATATTCACACGTTATAATAATAAAAATGCAATGTCGTATGCTTCGTGATTAGAATTTGTAACACACTGGTTCATCATCGGTACTTTTCCAACATGTATTAAGTTTTGCGCACTTAAGGCGAAGGTTTGTGTGTGGTTTCATGTTTATGGTCATGTGTAATTCTGTACCTGCCTTGGGTGGGGCGAAATTGTGTGGTGTGTCATCATGTGGCTTTGACAAACTAGACTGTGCCCTGAGTCAAAAGACGTTGAACTAAAGTGAAGATCTTGGGGGAAAGTCTGGATTATTACACACTGAAGTCATTGATCCTTGTAGATTCCGGTTGAAGATGGGAAACTACGTTTCTCATAAACGTCAGTGGCTACCTGTGCATCCACACAGTGTCTCAGCCTAAGAAAGGAACATGTTAATCTTCTCCACCATCAGAAGATTAAATCTTACAATTTGCACTGGGTTTCTTAAGAAAATTCATGTTTCCATTATGAGAACACTGTGTTAAGGATTCCAGGTCTTGAAAATCGTCCCTTCAAGGGACAACATACTGATTTTTATTTTGTAATGGTTACGGGTTTAATTAACAGAAGAAAGACGTTTTTAAAGTATGTTTTATTGTAATTATGACACCAGCTGTACATTTGCATCTCTTCTGAATTCGGGCATCGATAATTTAGAGTTCGCTTCTGTTTTCCCTGCCCGTGGCTTTTATTTGCCTTCCATCAGTTGTAGTTGCTTGTGTCACACGTGTTTAATGACACAAATAAATGTAATCAATTTTGAAGAGAAACATGAATGATTGTGTTGATGTCCGAGGTGTTGGACTTCATCGCAGGGCAAAACGAGTGTGAAGACCGTGCATCGCTCTACCGTCTGTATCCTGAAGTAGGCAAGCTGCTAGCAACAGCTAGGAGCACATTCGAAACTCGTGTCTGCTTGAATTTTTTTTATTCTTATAATTTATTCACGAAAATATTAATTTAAACAGCGAAGTTGTATATTCCATTCAATTCTTAAAAAATTTCTGTGTGGAACTCATACCAAGAGCTATTGCACACAGATGACGAAATATGTTGATTGTGATATCTGAAGGAGAAAGAACAATTTTGTTTGCCTGTAATGCGAAGGTGGTCCACTACCGAAGCTTTCGTTAACGATCAAGATTTTAAATGTTCCATGTTTGAGTCTGAGTGTAGGCAAGTAATTTTGTTAAAAAACTTAAGAAGCGTTTTTGTTTCATGAAGTACGCCAGTTTTTTTCTTTCTTTCAGAATATGACTTAGTATGTAGGATTTTTAGGTTCTCACGGCGGTGATTCCGAAGATGGCTGTCCTCTGGGTTGTAGCCCCACGTAAACTTCAACCATGTTTCTACAACCCAGCAGACAGCCATCCTCATGACTTAGAATGTTTGTCCTTAAAAGGGCTACTTGAAAAACTGGCATCTTCAACAAGATGTCCAGAATCCGCTTGAGTTTGAACCACGGATCTCATTCGTCTCAAAATCGACTGAATGATGGATCGACCATAACGTTAAGACGAAGAAACTTCAACTGTTAACCGACTGTATATTAAATTCATCGTGGGTTTCATTTCCGTTATTTCTGACTTGTTACTTATGATGGACTTTTGTGTGGTTATGTGACGGAGATACTTTGATGCTCGCCCAGAGTGCTGTTTGTTAACGTTTATGTGCCCACAGAGGGGGTGGGGGGGAACTGTTCGTCTGAAACCCTCCGATTCGGCTGTAGATTGTCACCGACAAACTTGACTGGCCTTTGCAGAGGCGCGCTGAATGCCCCAGCGCTTTATTCGCGGACCGTCGAGTG
Organism: Zootermopsis nevadensis; assembly: GCF_977971745.1. Taxonomy (NCBI): domain Eukaryota; kingdom Metazoa; phylum Arthropoda; class Insecta; order Blattodea; family Termopsidae; genus Zootermopsis; species Zootermopsis nevadensis. Next base: position 6,647,180 of record NW_028259145.1, read on the forward strand.
CACGGACATTAGCCGCGTCACTGTCAGTGAAGTTTCGGCGTTCGGAACTGTTTGACACTTTTCCTCAAGGTCAGACGCTCGTATAGATCCTTCCGTAGTTAGATGTAAAGGTTCGTTCCCGCCGAGTTGCCGCAGGACCCGGATGGTGCCTTGACAACCGTCAGAAGTCTCGGTCACCAGGATTAGTCAATTATTCGCCCTTCATTTGGGCCACGAGGCTGCTGGAGGACTTCGCCTGGTGGGCGGTGGCGAGAAATGCACCAAGTACTCGCTTGTCGTACGCCCCACACACTCCCTCCTCGGCGAACTGAGTTTCTGGCCGCTGGTCGCCCGTGGAAATGGAGGTTTGGGCGTTGGGATTCTCTGACGTGGGTGCGGACTCATCTCCTGACAGGCTCTGGGCGTTTTTTTTTAGTGACGTTGCCCCTCTTCATCTGTTGTGAGACAGCCCGTGACAGCTCGTCAGTTGGGCGTTGACAAAAGACCAGTTCCTCGTCTGAAGGCATGCTTCAAGCAGTCGGAGAAGTCGCCCTTAATAGAATCGTTCCAGTGTGGAAAAAACCATTCGTCTGCCTCGAGTGTCTCCTTCCTTTGGGTCAGATGGGCAGTTCGTCCCGTCCAATCAGCCCGGGGTCTCTCAATGTTTGTGGCTTCTGTGTGTTGCGTCCCTAGGTCCTGGAACACGCTTGCATTTGGTCTCGCCTGCTAACCAGCGACGAAAAATCAGCATATCAGTCAGAACCTGGCCTTGCGAACATGATATCACAGGATTCGATGAAACTGCCCTCCACTTCCTGTAATTTTTTTAGTAACCATAATAAGTAAAATAAAAACAGGGAAGTCATCCATCGGCTCTAAGATGGCTGTCTTCTGGGTTGTTGCGCCGTGTAGTTTGGTAAATTCAGTTCGCCATTTGTCGTTGGTGTCTAAAATTGGAAGGAATTTGTCCTTTAAAATATGGATTTGTGAGGCCGAAGCAGCGTCGCCTCTCTTTGAGTTGGTCGACTTGCCTTCGGCGAAGGGTCATTGCTCCTTTGGTTGCCGTGTATACTCGTAGGTTACGTGTGCAGAGTCGTTTGCTTCGGAAGGAACTGTCTATTTTTAAAAAGGCAGCATCAGCAATCGATTCGTCGTGTCTTGGTATCCGATCTTTTCCCGTATAAATGATGTGATGCCGACCAGTTCACTTCGTCTGCCGATCGCCCGCATTTTTGAAACTGGAGCAGTTGACTCATTTCGCCAGGGGCGCGAAAATTGTGGCTGTCGTCATTCTTACTGAAATGCGGTTTGTTAGCGACTTTTTCGCTACCTTAGTGGTAAAAGCTTCACGCCCTGACACACGAAGCATAGATCTGTTTTCATGCTTTATTGTTGATAATGCTAAAACGGAGGACATCTGACGCGGAAATCGTCTGTCTGCGTAAATATTTTGTTCGAAACCGCTTTATGAATTTTGGTGCGGCCTCATTTTGGGTGTCTTCGCGGAACTTCGTCGGTCGCGTTCTGTTTTACGTTCGCGACGAAGGGCTAGAAAGATATTCACGCTGTCACTGTATTGTCTTTATAAAATTATTGGGCGCTTGGCTGGCGAATGAAGGGGACTTTAAGAGGTTAGGCTATCGCAGTGTCTCCGAGAGTTTCCATGTCATTGCCGTGCTGGAGCAGTCGACGTTTCAACTTTGAATGCCATCAGTGATTATTTCACATATTGCGTCCTTGACTGAGTGCAGTAAACTAATTTAATGTTTTCATCTTTATTGGGTTAAAATGTAACCAAAATCGGTGTTATTTTGCTGATATCTATTAAATGTTTTCGCATTTGCGGTAACAAGTGGCTTCATGCAAATCCTTAGACAATTCTTCGTTAGCAAGTGTGTTTTTGTTGCAACGGCGTCGCCACTTGGGACATTTTTGAACAAAAGAATGCGAAATCATTTGGTGCTGCCTCTCAGTATGAGACAGGAAATACTTCATCAACTTGTGGTACCAGAAAGATGATTTTTGTGTGATTGGCAAGTGGCTTTTTTTTCAGCATCTCGTAGCAAACGCGTGTGTGTGTTATCGGATCGGTTGAACAATTAAAAAGGAAACGAGAAAAACAAGGCTGCCAAACCATCACGAGGCGCTGTCTTGAAGATTCCCTCCCTCAGTCGCCTTTGAGCACTGAACTGTTGAACACGACAGCAAATAGACAGTTTGAGAAAGCTCGAACACTTCTGGGTACTTACCAAACGCTTTGTGCCATTCTTGCCTTAAGAAGCCAAGTTCAGATAAACGCGATTTCAAAAGCGCGTGTGTTCAGCAACACATGACCTTCTGAAGGACTGTGCTCCGAAAAGTCGCTTGGTTACAGTTGCCACGACCGGGTGAAGTATTTGCGCTTGTTAAACACTTCCTGTCATCGACTTTTGTGACTCAGCCACCAGTAGCTTAGTTTGACGGCGCTGGTGGCCGAACTGCGGCAGAAATGAGGCGTCCGGACGTGGAGAGGCTCTCTGTCACTCAGTGGAGCCCGCAACCCTCGTCGTGTCCGAGCCGAGTGGGCACCACAGTCCCGGTTCTGTGTGTCGGCAAAGGCACGATCTTACACTCCGCCGTCATGGGCAGGACTTCGATAAAGCAGGAGGTGTTAAAATTGCGAACGTCAGATTATTGCCACTATATAAGCCCGTCACTTCTGAAACTTAAATTTGTTTGCTAAATTTCTCCGTATACGGCGTATTCCTACAGGGTTTCCACAGCAGAAAGTGGCATCAGCGTAAAAACGTCGTTACTCGGAAACGGCGGCGAATCTGGGAGGGGAAAAAAACGTTACTTGTATTTGCTCCTACAGATGGTCTCCGAGACAAGCCCCGTAAGTATTATAGCAGAGCTTTGAATCACCCTGTATAAAGATTTTGTTCTTTAGTCTGGTGAATGTGTACTTGGTTTTCCTTGAGTTTTTCAAAGACCCCCCCCCTTAAAAAACACCGTTCTAGCCGGAACGAATGCTCTCTCTCTTTCTCCCTCCCAAAATTGTTTTCGCGGTTCACGGGTGCTGTAAGACACCAAATCTGCGTTCATCTTCAGGGCGCAGAGGGCTAGACGGGGACCAACCGACGGGTCGCTCTTTTTATTTCGTGTCTACTTAACATTCGCCCTGAGAGAACAAACATGCGCATTCCGTCCTGCTCACCGCCGAGGGTTTGTGTGACTTGTAATGTGCAGCAGCAGTGCTGAAGACTGTCCGTCCCCGAAGTAGAGCTGGAACAGACCGAGGTAACTCGCCCGTTAACGAAATGGAAAACCAGCAGTTGCTTGTGGTCCACTTTTCTGTCCAACCGAATACTGGAAATGGGAGAATTACGTGTGGGAAGTCTTCGGGACGGACGGCCGATCGACTGTGTAAACCGTTTTCAGAGACTGACCACTCACCGCGTACGGGAGTTACGACAGCATCCAGATCTGTAGAAATACATAAATAAAGGCCTTGGGTAACCCATCCTGTGGCTTTAACCAGGAGGCTTTTGCAGCTTTTCAGGGACCTCAAGCGTAACTTAACATTGACCAGTCTGCATTTCAACACGTTTCATACGCGATTTTGCGGTGTCCGGTTAATGACATTTCAGTGTCATCAGCGGCGGTAACAGATGGGGATCTTGCTCAGATCGACTCACGCTTGCTGGCGTCTGTGCCCAGACCCCGCTTTGCCGAAGCTGTCGGAGCTCCCGGTTACTTGAACATTGGGACACGTCTGTTAGAATCGGCAATCACTGGCATAGTTCATCGACTCGGCGTTTGAAACCCGTCTTCCTGGTTCTGTTCGTCAATTTGACGTCGACCCAATGCTGTGTGTTCGATCCTCGGAGTCAGACCGGAAGCCACTCGTGGTCTCAGGCCGTTTAATCGTGCTGTATAAATGCAATTTGGTCACCCCCGTGCGACTCGGTCTGCAGTTGGCAGTATGTCAACTACAACACACGTCACCATAGTCTAAAACTGCTATTTTCTTTACGCAAATGTCAGCCATTGGCAACACTGTTGAGCATTCTGCTCCATTTTCAGATATTACGACAGCAAACCTCGAGCATCCGTCTCAGTTACACTAGGTTCTGAAACGTAATAGCTCAGTGCACGTGATCGGATTTCGATGCGTGGTGTGATGACACCCGTCTAAATGATGGCAATTTAATACGAAGCTGAATCTGCGACTGAGGAAAATAATGCAGACGATAGGTTGACAGTGAGACGTGTCAGAAGACAGACCAGACAGGAAGCCGTTCTAAACACACGAAACGTTCTCTGCAGCATCGAATGTTATGTGACCATCTCTCATCACGAGATCAAAAAGCAGCCCCGTTTAACCTTGTTCACAAGGCAACTTTACTTTTCGCTTCATTTACCAGTGTAGTAAAGACGGCTGCAGCGTTGAAGTGCGTACGCACAGTCAGTGTTGAAGCTGTGTTCTTCCCGATTTCACGTTCCTCTTTGTACCTGATTTTTATTCATTTGTTTCTGATACAAATCTTCTGATGGGCGATTAAGACTCGCCTCCCCCCCCCCCCCACTTCGTTAAGTAAACCTTCTCCTTTGCTTTTTCGCTTTATTTATTACGTCAGACACGCTTTTACGATTGAAAGTTTTCGAGAAAGCCGATAAAATTTAATGTGTGTGTCTCTTGTTCGATGAAGTTCAGTCTGAGCTTCGTATCAGTCAAAGGTTACAGGGTGTTTTGACCGATTCGTACCTAAAAGGAGAATGTGCGCCCTTCAGTAACAGAGTCGCTTCGAGACTGCACCAGACACAGATCCGCCATGTTGTAATGAGTAGCAGGGGAATTGGGGGGGGGGGGGTTAGGTCTGGGTTGACCTTCCACGCGTAATTTCGTGAATATCTGTTCGTAAGTTAAAAGAGGGGACGCATAGACAACACGGTAATCGTATAAATCTGCCCTCCTCTTAACAAAGGGAAGGGAAGATTAGATTAAAGTTCTCGTTGCGTTGAGTATGAAGATGATTGATGATGGAGGCAGCAAGCACCTCTTAAACGTCGGTAATATTCCGCCAGACTACACGTTGCAACGTACCAGATAGCAGTCGTCCTCATGTAGGCTATAAGTCGAACGTAATTTTGCCGAGTTCCATCGGCTGTGGCCATTTAACTCTAGGCTAAATTGTGATTTTTCTCTCTCTCTGCTCTTACTTGCAGATGAACTTAGTAACATCTGCTAGAGCTTCTGTGTTTTTCCTCACGATATTTCTGTCTTCACTCAAACTACATCGTCAGAATAGACCAAACGCTGACGTTTCCTATACACTTCAATGCCCTCTTTGTTTTCATGGACCTTTCTAATGGCAAATTCTGAAGCGACATTTGACAGCAACGATGATGATCCATCTCCTCGCATCACATAATTATGAGTAAGAGACAGGCAGGCAAATATTTGCCTTTACAGGCCTGGGGTTCCAACCCTGAGCCCTGGGCCTCGTGGTCATCTGCCATCACAGTCGTGTTCCGTTGGGGTTTGTGGCCGCTGACGTACACAGGAATGTAGACATTTGAAATCTTTCCATTTTCCAGTATTTCTGTTCCGACATGTCCAACCCAGAATTAAAAATTAATTAACCTGCTCAGAATAGCAACGACCGTGCATAGAATCAGAAACAACGATCAGAATTGAGCACGTCTCCTTCCACAGTACATGATGCCCAAGCTTTGTGATACTGCGAATTTTTGGACAGAATTTCAGCAAGTAAACGAACAAAACCAGTCCGGAATGTCCATGGAAGGATTTCGTTATAAGAAGCTCGTAAATGGTGTACGGTTTGAGGTAGCAGTCTCAGGTTTCCGACTTTCAGAAATGTCAGCGATAATTTGGGCATCAGTAGGTCTTTAGAAAGTATTTCAGATATCAACGCATCATTAAACCTTTGCAACGAGAATAAACCACGCATTTGCAATGAAAGACGTGTGAAACGTCTCTTAAATACGTTCCAGCCAGCTCCGGCGGTTTCCTGTAGTGGTAAACGCCAGGGCATTCGGGCCGGATTGAAGCCGCCCGCCTTCCGAACTCAGATCGATTGACCACGAAGCTAAGGCAAATAGAATTGTTGAGAAACTTTGCCGATGATCTGAACATAGTTAAAACGAGAACGGAAAATAGCGTACAGAATACAGTGGCATTCGAAGAAATAGAATGAACGTGTTGGAGATATGAAAGATTGGGGGGGGGGGGGGGGGGGGACTAATTGCAGATTGCTACAGCAACATCATTATAAATAGATGCAGGTGTTTTAGGGTTTGTAACGTCGGGCAGACTGCAGTGGGTAGTGCTGGGACTTTCTGTATGAGCCTCGTTGTGTTTTGAGGCCTAGAAGTTTACGAGACCAGCCTTTGAGTAGTTTAAAATGTTGAAGAGTTCCTTCAAATGCATGTCTCTAAAGAAATAGAACGGCCTTCTCCTTGGAGACATGAACATTACCAAGTCCATGGAGATGCTAATAGCTCAGGTGGTAAAGGAATTCCCTATCTTAAGCCAGCTTTATCTATTCCACATTCTGACACCCATTTACTTTTAATATCTGTTGTAATATATTTAAATCACATCTAAGCGTGCTTCTCTCACGTTTTACGTAATCGTAATCCAAGTTCTGAAATTCTGTCTCGATGCAGTGTACGTTAAGATCAGCGTTTATGATGTTTGTCCTTGTCAAGTCCCTCGAGGACTCTCCTGCCTGTGTCAGCATGCCACCCCTGGAGGGCCTGTGGGCGTAGAACCGCCTCTCTGCGTTTTGAGCCCAGTGTTGGGAGGCAAACCCGAAATAACTTTCTGCGGTCCTAGTTGAGAACTGGCGGCGTGCCGTGACGCAGTTTCGCCGATGTCTCTCGCGTGTGCGTGCGTTTGTGGTGACCAGTGAATCGACGGCTGTGGTAATCGTTTCCGCAGACCTGGAGGCCCCTGGCACGAGATTATTTGCCGCCAAATTTAATTTTGTGTATCCCCTGGGGGGGAGGGGTGTGACCCAAGCTTTCTTCTTTCTTGCTTTTGGCATTTGCTTTTTACGCAAGCGAGGAAGCAGGGTTTTTGCCCCTTCAAACTTTGATGAATTGTGTACGTTACTGGCTATTTTTTGGAGAGACTTGTATAATTATTCGTCGTTTCTGGTTAGGAACTAGCCCCTACACTATGTCATCAACATGCGTCTAGTGCCCCAGTGCAATTTGTCGAAACGTCGCTCGTTTAAAGGCCTGTTTTCCGCTCGCAGGTATTTTTGTCGAGGTCGCTGCACTTTGTGCTAATTCCGCTTTAGGGACGAAAACGAGTCTTTACTTCTTTCGCCCTACTAACAAGTAACACTCGTCCTACGCGAACTATATTATTAATGGTCCCGAACCCCGAACAGGGGATTCTTTGCACAAAATGGAGGAAGTGAGCGCTTATTGAGGTGGTCGGATCCGCCAGTATTTCGCCGTCGAATTTCGGTTTCGAGGATGTACATGTAGGGCTTAGAGCTGTTGTTATTCTGATCGTGTGTGCCCAATGCAACTCCAACGATGTGTGAAGCTAAAGTGGATTGCGTTTTCTAATAATCGGCGCTTTATACGAACTCTATTAGCTTTTACTTGAGACTTTTTTTTTTTTTTTTTTGATCGAATAGCAAGGAAATACAAGGACGCGAACGTTTTCATGTCGAGTTGTAAGTCGTCCCAAGATTTGTATGTGACGTAGCAAATCATACGTGTACTCCGCCCAAGTGGTCTACACATCACAGTTGTTTCTGATTGGCTGTGTACGCAAGGGCACGTCCATGTTGGAGCAACGATAGTAGGGAAACGCGTTTAGTGTCGCACTCCTTGTCCACCAAAGATAACAGCAACGAGAAGGCGCATTCCATTTTCTTTGCTCTTATCGTTGGTCAGGTCACACCAGTTTTTACGTAATTCAAGTGCAAAAACATTTTACCGAAAAATTAATTAACGCTGCTTTTGTTGGAGGGGTAATGAAACAGCCGAAAGAGAATTCCGAACCGTTTTGTTATGGAAAATTGCTGTGAAAGCCATGGAAACGTACGTAATTACAGCCGATGTCATGATAAAGACCACTTGCATTTTGCTCAAAATTGTTATTGAGAGGGGAATGAAGGAAGTGAACGCCATCTGAAAGATGTCACAAAATGGTGGGAATATTCCACATGGCAGGCCAAAGGCCCACGCAAGTGTCAAGAGGCGTGTATCACGTATAATGTTTATTTGCTATTTGTAATTGTTAATTTAATGGCCTTTTTTATTAAGTGCTGTGTAACATAACCTCAAAAACATGCAAACTTTTAAATACTTGTTTCAAATTCCTCAAAAATCCTGCGTGCCCTGTAAAGTCATTATTGCTTCTTTGAACCCTGTCATTGCTTACTACAAGGTTTAAATAAAGTTTTCATTAATGAATATGCATCCTCGCCTTCTAGTGAATGAGACATGTGAATAGATGCTTCAGGGAGGGCATTTCCTGAAATGTGGCGTTTTGTCGCTTTGCTTTGCACATCCTTCGCCCTCAGTAGTCATGTAATTGCATTCAGTATCATCTGGAAGGCAGTGAAAACAACTGCATGATTACTGTACATTGAACCTGGATTTGTGGCGTTTTTAATCCGAATGTTTTTAAAACAGTGTCGAATATTCCGTCATTATATTATTCATGTGCGGTTTTTAGAATTAGCCTCTTCATTCGGTATTTTCATGTGTATTGACAGGAATAGTCTAGTTGCCGTAGCATTTCTACTGTTTACATGGTTATTCCCACGCGAAATTAGACAACGAAACTTCTGAAGGACGTTGCGATAGATAAATGCCTGTGAATGTGTTTCACCTATTACAGTATACAGTTTATCCTGTAATTTAAATCGTTTTATGTCCAGCGAACGTAGTCGTTGTTATGAGAAAATTAAAAGGTAGATTTTATGGATGCGAAGATTCATATCAACTATTAATATTAAAAATAAATTTCTTACAAAATGTTTATAACGATATCTATATGACATAGTGGGAAGCAAGTGGAAGACATTTCGTGATACTTTTAGACAAAATACCTCTTCAGTTCGTGTGAGGAAGTCAGGTGATGGCGACCTCCTCTGGCCGGCAATATTTGCAGAACCTACTCCTTTTAAGACATCGCTTTAAAACAGGGACGTCGTGAGAAATTTCCCGTCAAGTTACGATGATGGTGAGGAGGACTTTGAAGACGCGTAGTTCGTGTATCATCGAATGAGGTGAACTGATGGTGTATGAATGTTGCGTGGGCAAGGGTTTGGAAGAAGGCGGCCGTGGCATGTTTGGTTGTGGGGTCCTTCGGACCAAAACATTAGTTGCTCAAGCTTTAGTACCTGTGCCCAGTGCGTTAAGTTGAGTAGTACGGGTGGACGGACATACTAGTGGATGCGACCTCCCATTATGCTTTCATTTACCCATTTTCTGCAAAGAACACTTGTTAATGAGGCTGCTGAACGGAAGCCTCAAAACCCTTTCTCGTATCTCTTTGGTTTTCCTGACACACTTCATGTTTTAGACTTGAAGGTCCAAATAATTTATCAGCCTGCTGATTCAGCTTTCTTTCAGTGTTTTTATATAGAAGATATGTGTATCGTATGATGATTTCTGCATGTCTGATCCCCATCAGTAGCTGTCTAAACAGTTGTTGGATTTTGTTTAAACTTCTATGAAAGTTATGTCATAGAAGCCGCTCTGTATTACAAAGAATTCCAACATTGTGATTATGAGAATTTGCGAGTTAGAAGCGGCATTAGTGCCAACTAATTATTGGTTTTGAAGTCATGTGTAATAGCAAAATTGTCAAAGATGTGTAATTTTGATGAATTTATTTTAAGAATTAAATGTAACAACATTGCAGCCTCAGAATCTGCATATAGCTTTCACTTTGATGATGTCAGTAAGAAATTGCATTTAGGTATGTGAAATTATGCACTGAGACATACCATAACTTTGAGACTACATCTTCCACTCGATAACTTACTATAGGATACCATTTCAGTGATTGTTGTAGTGTTATAGCATTTAATTAGTGCGTGATGAGTAAAGATAATTAATATTAACACTTTTTTATAGTACTGAGTATATTGTCCCTAGGTTTCATTTTAAAATTGTTTATACATGGGGATTTTATTTGCCATATATACATTTTTATGCAACAGTTGCATGAAACTGGCTCAGGAAGAGAGAACGTACCTGATTGCGGATATTTTAAAAAATTATGTTTTGTTTTTTGGTTTTTAATACGAAGAAAGGTGCAGGTAGCGTGTTGTGTAATGAGTTTTGTTAACTGTTACTAAGAAAACTGTTTTCTTTATGGGATCCTCCATTGTTTTTCTCTTTTGCTTGTGTGGTGATGTGATCAGTTCTTTTTAGAAAGCACATGGAGTTTGGCCTGTAATAAAATTGCATTACAACTGAAAGCTCTTGATGAGTGAGATGTTAACATTTCCTGCAATATGTATGGGCGACCTGGAATTTCGCAAGAATGGTCCTTACATGCTCAGCTCACAGTATCTCACTGCCCACCTGTTGGTGCTGCACCGCCTCCAGAACATGACTCCAGTGGTGTGCGTATGCAGTACATGTGGGGTGGAGAACCTGTGTCACCACCACCGTCTTCATCAAACATTCCGCCTAGAACCTGTTACGGTTTCCAGCGCGGCAACATCCTCTTCACTACTCGTCCTCCACCCCGAGAACCGCAATCTGCCCCAACCGCAACACACCGAGTTGGGGCAACGCATTTGTTGGACTCTGGGTATAGCAGTGAACAGGTGTCGCCAGGGTCATATGCAAGCCTCCCCACACGTAGGCCATCCCAACCATACAACCGCCGATGCAAGAGCACGTGCAGCATTGTTCTGTCTGGCACTGAGCACCAGGGAGTAGCCAGTGCTTCTATGAGACCAAATACGGAGTACAGCAGCGCATGTAAGTGTGGTGACCCCACCTGCGTTCATCAGCACCGCTCTTCCCCATTGCCAGGTTATAAGGAAGTTAGACCCAGAAGCCCAAACTTTTCTCCATTGCCAGAGATTTGCGAAGTCTGTGGAGGTGGCAAGAGTCCCACAGCTATTAGACGAGGATCAGCAGCAAATACTTTTACAGCACATTTTTGCACTCATGTACCCGAACGAGTATTACGAGACGTAGATAAACGGAGTCAGGATGTTGCATCTCAGACCTCGGACCATATAAGTGCCACTGCACCTGACCTAGGTGTGACGTCAGTATGCCAAAATAAGCCCATTCAACCCAAGATGGGAAACAAAGTGGTGTATGGTGGTGCAAGGCGGAAGACTGATTCAGAACTGCTCCAGCTTCCAGTAATCAACGTAGTAGAACCCAATATCACCCACATGAAGGCAAGTTTAGGAATCCTTTCTTTCATGCTTATAAATGCAATATTATTTATCAGACGGACCATATCTTTAAAAATATTACTGTGTGATAGTGGCTAAATCCTTGTTGGCCACTGATTTCTCTTAAATGGTTTACAGAACGTCCTGATATGTTGGAAATGCTGCTCTGATTAGATAGTTGTGAATGAAACTGTTTTGCAGTTTCAGCATTACATGCTTATTCTAATGTTATGTGATTTTAATGTACAACACGGATTCTGTTGGCTACTAGTGAGACCACCCACCATTAAATATTTATTATATTTTTCCGTGTCAAGTATTATATCTTATTGCAACTGATCGAGAGCTTTACAAAAACAATGCATAATCAGAATGAATTATTTAATAACCACCCCTGGACACAGCTGTCAATAGAGAAACAGTTTGTTTAACAAAATTTCTTATCACATGTAAAAAATTGGCTTGACTGGTTTTGTGAATCATATTAGTCTGTAACCAGTTTAAAACCAAATTGCTGCTGATAACACTTTTGTTCTTCACAACCTGCACTGAGCGTCTGACTGATATTTGTAGCTGGCTCAACTGTCTGGTCCGTTTGATCTGTCTGTTCAGTGATGTGCAGTGTAAACAACTGACTTCTATTTGTTGTTGCCTGCAGCCCACCTCCCGACTGACCCGCTCACCAGCTCGTCTGTGTGGTCAGTCCCCTCTTCTGTCTGGTGGCCCAGGTCGCAAGTCTCAGGGTTCACAGTGCACTCTTAGCCAGCCCAAGGACAAGGGGCAACACAAACCCCGTACTGTCCACATCGACGTTTACTGCACCGGTTCTGAAGATGCTGATGCAAGCTGTTCCAGTGATGACTCAGATTCATTTTCATCTCCACAGACTGTTTTTGAATCAGATAAACTTAAGGTGGTTCACACTCACATAGATAAAGATAAATTACCTGCAGGTTATCCCAGTCGACAGCACCTGGAGCGCCAAGATAAGGTTGCGCGTGTTGCGTCACGCCGCAGTGAGAGCTTCAAGTATGAGATGACTCGCACAGCAGAAGAGCAGCAGGTAGCAAGGGGCTATGACAGTGATGATGGTTTAAGCTCTCACTACCCTTCACAGATCAGTTCCTACTCAACTCTGCGAGGTGCAACTGATACAAGTGTGCCACAGAGTGAGGTCACGAGCTCTGCCTCTCGCAATCCTTCATCATCCACCATCTCTTCATCAAGCATGGCCCTAAGTGATGAGTATGACTCAGCAGCAGCAACCTCATGGAAGGACACAGTCACTGATCTAGATTCCTTGGTCCAGAGTTCGTTGAGCCTTGCCCAGAGTGACAGTTTTGAGTATGCTGATGTGGCAGATAGGCTTCGAATTCGTGAAAAGGAGAAGGCTTGGGCTGATGACGGGGGTGATGGCGACGGTTCAAAAACTTGGAGGTCTCCACATGTTGAGCGGAAGCATCTCCTGCAGCAACAGAAATTTAAGGAATTTCTTGAAAAACGTCTTGGAAAGATGGCTTTGCCTGTGTGGAAAGCTGAAGTGACGGAGGATTCGGATGATGATGATGAGACGGGTGATGCGTGGAGTTTCTGTGGTCCACAGACACACCTTTCTCCACAATCTGCAGGCAAAGCACTCAAGAGAGAAGACACTGTGAAGAGAGTCCCTTCGGGTAGGGGCAAGGGTGAAATGAGATCGGTGACTCCTGCTAAAGGTGCAGTGACAGCAAAGGCTTCGTGTTTACCGAAGCCGCCGGCCCTTGATCTTGGAAGCCTTAGCGATTCTGGACCACACAGATTTATGTGTCGCACATCCATAGGCCCATTTGGTGAAAGAATGCCAACACCTCCACCATCCAAAGTTACAACTAGTGTTACTTCACCTTTCACAGATATCCCTGGTAAACGGACTGATCAATTGTCCAAAGCAGAGAAATTTGGTACAATTATTGGCACATTTCGGAAACCTGGTCATCATGTGGGACCTTCAAAAAATCCGGACTGTGCGTGTGAACATTGCCGGAAGTATTATGAGGACAGTGGTTACCGCACACGAACACGTTCTGTAGGAGATATGCCATTAGACAGTGTGAATTATAATTGGAAGAATATGCAACCCCGTGATGCTCAGGGCAACATCAATGTAACTGGCAAAGATTCTGATATGGAGAGCAGTAGCATTACAGAAGATGCATGTACTGATAATGAGAATTATGAAAACAACACTTCCCTAGTGTGATTGATAGTGGAGATGATTACTGATATGTGCTATGAATTGGACAAACAGATTCTGAAAACAAAATAAATGGAGACACATTTCTACCCCCTTCCATTATCTGTCACTAGTTTGGTCAAAATGACAGCTGATTGATACTTTCAGGTCACCTGACTTCATATTGTAAGCTTAAAGGAGACAAATCTGAACCAACCAGTAATGCATATTTGCGGTACATTCTTGACAGCCACAGGATGGGAGGGCCTGTAAATAAATATAGGTGGCACCACAGACTGTGTGAGATTTCTGATTCTCATGGCTGTGAAGATGTCAGTGCTGGTGTTCTTGGTTGTAATTCCATGTGGACTTGTAGGTAGATACCAACGTTTTTGAGGAACATACTGCCGCCATGTTCAAGTCCACATAGCATTGCAATCCAAAAGACCAACTTTGAACAACAGTGACTGATGTGTAAACTTTCTCTAGTGTGAACATGAACATTTCTTTGTAAACTTCAGGATACTTAGATGATTTTGAAGTGTTCAAAGCTGTAGACTAGAAATATTTTATATGGAAATAATAAATTAATTTTCTGCAAGACTGCATTGGATAATGAGGTAATGAGAATAGACCAGGTTTTTTCCATACTAAGGAATGTTATCCCAAATCCTTGTACGGCCTATCCAAACTGCACAATGTCACATATTGAACTGTTAGAGTACCATCACTTATTTAACTTTTACACAAAGAAAAGTTGCATTTGCTACAGTGTGATGTTTTGATTAGCTGTCCACTGACGTCCATTGCAGTGCAGAAGACTAATGTGGATTACAAGAAACATTGATGTCCGCAGATAAAGAATAGTGCAGTCTACCAGATCAAACAGAACAGATGTTTTCTTCTGTATCTGAAGACAGAGTAGCAATTGAAACATTGTGATTGTTGAGGCATTTTTGAAACTCTGAACAGATGATGGATGAAGTTCAAAATAAACAAATGAAGAATATAATGTCATCACAAAAGACACGCAGTAAAGAATTGAGGATTGTCTTTCCACTGTTTAGTGATAACAGTAGCAGCTTTTGATATTAGAAATTGTTTTATTAATTTGTATTCTTCAATTAGAAAAGAAGTACTATAATACCCAAGATACATTAATCGAGATATGTCTAACAGAACTGCATAAATACTGTGGAAATAACGCTGAATTTCTCTCATAGGTGGGAAAAGAAATTGGTCTACAAGCAAATTTATGCAAAAGAAATATGCTGATTTCAGTATAGCAAAACAGAAATAAGCAATAGAAATAAGGTTTAGGAAGAAATTAGGAGAAAGGTCTGAAGTTGTTTATTATTGTCTAGCTATAAAACCCGTTCACTTTCCAAGGTGTTGTAGATTAGTAAAACAACAATTTTGCCATTTGTGTTTTATGGGTGCGAAACAAGGTCTCTTGTTCTGAGGGAAGTACATCAGTTAGACGTATTTGGAAATAAGATGCCCAGGAACGTGAAGAAGGACAATGTAAGTGAGCAGTTTGAGAAGTTACATAACAAAGCACTTTGTGATGCAGTATTTCAATTTTTTATCCCAAGCCCCAATATGAGGTCCATGCTGCCTCCATCATCATGGCGATGACTCATATACGGCACAACAACCCAGAAGACAGCCATCATCTGTGTATATGTATTCATGCACATGTGTGTGTGTTTGTTTGTTTGTTGTTTTTATTGCACTCAAATTTTGGTTACCAGAGGAATTAAAAGAAATGTCTATTGAATATTTTAGAAGTGTAATTATGTATGCCAAATGTGCAGTGCTTAATCATGAAAAGTGAAGTGAAGAAGAGAATAAGGTAATCATTTGGACATGACAAATTATTTGTTATAAAATTCTGAGTTGCAGTAGAGAAATCGATTTCATTTTTAGTGACCCCAGTTTCCATGTTGATGCTAACCGTAACTAATACTGATAATCATGCAGCTATGCACAGGCAGTTTGACATTAGTTACTGAAACTGAAGAATCACACAGCTTATGTATCAAGTGTATCTTAAGTTAGGTGTTTGACATGTGTCAGTAAGCTGTGAACTGAATGGCCAGTTTATTTGCTGGTATCAAACAGTTTTTCTGTGATGATAAAGAGACTGAATATGATTTGGCCACATACTTACTGAATCTGAGGTGTTAGACACATGGTTCCATGTCTTGATGGCTCATATACTGCTCAGTGGCATTGTGCTTAGCCTCAAGCTTGACATGTAAAAGTGACTACTACATTATCCAAAAACCTTTTCAAAAACATATATGTGTAATAAAATATACTTCTGCTGTGGTTGGTTAATTTTGGTTCTGCTGTTGAAGAATGGTGGTGGTGGTGTTTCTTTTTTCACAGGCACAAGCAAGTCTTGCAGAGTCAAGTCGGAAGTTAGATTTGCTTCGCAAATCGCTTGAACTTCGTAGACAGGAACTTCCACCTGACTCACCTGCAGCTGCCCAGCTGAAAAGGGAGTTGCAAAATGTGCAGGCAGCTAGCCCTGTTCCTGTTACGTACACCAGTCTGCAACCCTTTCATGGTCAGGGGGATGGCACCAAGTCTGCTGGTCTGACACCGTCGTCCTTCACGCGATGTGCAGCTGTCACTGGGAAACTGGAAGTAAGGTGAGCCTTACTCCTCGTATTCACTGATTCAACTCATTGTCAATCAATGACAGAAACAACAATTCTGGTTACGCCATTGACTGTGATCCCAAGTACGCAAATCGCTGGTATCAGTGTTGTGGGAGGCTCAGCATGTGATCCTAAGAAGAAATTAGTAACATCACAGCTCCCACAACAGTAAAAATAAGGACTAACCCAAAAGAAACAAGGGCTTTTGATTTTTGTGTGCTTAAGGGTCATTTTATAAATTGAAAATTGTTCTACTTTATCAACTCCATTGAGGAACATTAAGAGATATGAAATTCTCACAACAGTGAAGACGTCTTCTGATTTGTGATGCCATGTAATCTTCTTGGTGGTTACGGACATAATTTTTTATCATAAATTCTTATGCTTATTTTCTGTTAAGACTGTTTTGGAAAAGAGAAAAGGAATTCTCTTTAAGTCACTAAAAATTATGGAACATGTCATGTAGTAATCAAGAATTGATGATTGTTTACTTATTACCCTGATGATGGAGGCAGCAAGGATCTCTAAAAAGTTTGTAAACTTCTACCAGATTATGCAGCGCTAAAACCAAGAAGACAGCGATCTTTGTGCTGATTTATTGTTCACATCTTTTATAACAGTGGTAAACACTTTACAAATACACTGCATCATGTTGTTCATAGCTAGTCCCTACAAAGTTCCTAAAAAGCAGAGCCCATCCATATTTTTGTTTATTGTGAATGTAAAATTCCTTCTGAAGAATATATAATCACAGACTTGCCACTATTATGTCATAGGAGAAATTGTTCCTTGTTTTGGAAGAGCAAAGTAGCTGTATTGAATGAAGGAGACTTTTATACAACTGAAACCACATAGAAATAGTCTAGTGAAAGTAAATTCGAGCATTAATTATCAAATTCAGTAAAGCAGGAGAAGGCAGTGGAATGGTTTCTGCATAATTTCATATTAGATAGACAATCATCTGGTAAAAAATGCCATTAGGTGTCATTGTGGCCATCAGTTTTGATATTTTGGGTGCATTTTCTGAGTGATGTATACTGAAATGATGAATGATGGGTTAATTGATTTAAACTTTTTTTAAACACTCTAGATTGATGGGCTGCCAGGACCTATTGGAGGAAGTTCCTGGGAGATCTCGGAGAGACAAGGATGTCTTATCCAGTCCGGGTGATCTGCGGTCCTTCGTGAAAGGTGTAACGGGACGCAGTTCGAGCAAGTCATACAGTGTTAAGGATGAGACAAGCAGTAAGTTCTTCATAAGTAAACAGACTGTTGTCCTGATGTCATAAGTATACAGTACCCTGAGGACGAGGATGAAGACGGTTCTCGAAACGTTGATGTTTTCTCCATTAAACGTCCCTACACGGCTGTTAGTCCAAGAAGAATTTGTTATAGTATGAGGGGTGACTTGACATCTGTAGTATGGAATAAAACAAGATGTAAACATATTGACAAACATGCATCATATTCCAGCAGAAGTTAATTTCATTGCTGAGTAGGAAAATGTTCTGAAACCATCCATTGCACAAGACTATGACAGCAAAAACAGTTACAGTGAAACCTCGATGCATCGTTTTTGGCGGGGGTGGGAAATAAAAACGATGAATATGGGAAAACGATAGTTGCGGGAAAGCATTCAAAATTAAAAAAAAGAACTGAATGTTTCTCTTTCAAAGTTACTTCTTTTTACCAAAAAAGTCTTTAATGTACAGCTGGTTTGTCGAAACTTTACGTTTTGGACCAAACAGAGCCCTTTCCACGTTCAAAATGTTTTCCTCGTCACGTTCACTAATATTATGCTCATAAAAGAACGACTTCACTTTTGCCAATGCTTTGGCAAAACTCGGCACAGCTTCGGGCTCGCTCCCACCCCCTTCGCAGACAATAACAGGAAGAATGGAAATACTATTATTGCCGAACTCAACGAAACGTAGCTGTAGAAGACACTGAACCACTGGAAACGAGTTGAACCAGAAGAATGAAAAGTGTCGCCCGCCTTTCCTTTGTACTTATAATAAAAGCATTTCTGAAGAAATTCACACTGCACATGCCATCTGGCATCGCTGGAACGAAATATGAGTGCACCCTAATTAAACTCATAACATTTCTGACAATGAGCACCGCCATTCACTCCAACTATCACCCCTGCACCACTGACCCCTCATTCCAAAAGGATCTGTGCTGGTTGGGCAGCATAACAGGTTACCGCTACTGCGTATTCCAAAAACATTGTGCGTCTTTCGGTATTAATTTATCTCAAAACCCAGCATTTTAAATTCTAAAAACATCGCGTAAATTTCGTTATAATTTCTCAGAAACGATCATTGCGGGAAAATTGTGGGTCAGGACTAAGATTTTTGAACGATCGATGCGATAAAACGATAGTTCGAGGAACGATAGAAGCGGGAAAATGTAACATTATTTTATATGGGATGTATCCGGGACCGAACAAAACGGACGATGCATCCGGGAAAACGATAGTTCGGGGAACGATGGATAGAGGTTTCACTGTACTCCCTTAGCAGATGGACATGGAAGTGGATGAAAAATGTATTGTCACCTCCTGGACCTTTCAGTTCTGAACAGTTTTGTTTTCCTCACTTCTAGTGTTTTAAAATTGTTTCATCGAAATTTCAGACCTGCCTTGTTCAGGTATCTAATGGGGGGGATATCTACCACAGACCACCCCACAGGAAAGATCAAGCATTTCCACAACTCAGCTGACTTGATGACATGTGGCAGTGATAAATGGCCCTCAGAAAGAAGAAGCCCTTCAATACACATTACGTGGTTCAGAAAAGGTCAATATTTGTTGTGTGAAGCAAAGTTTTTGGCACATGGGGAACTATCACAGATGTTAAAAGTGACCACTGTAACCTCTAGGCACTGTTAGCAGTGGTGAACAAATGAGTGACCAGTGCTGGCCAAGCTGAACTAGAGGGCTGCTATTGGTGGGAAGTGTGATACGTCAGAGTTTTACACTACTATACACAGACTGAAAACATTAAGCAGTTAAGAGTAGCGTGTAGTGAGTGCACCTCTAATGTGTTCTGCGGGTGTTGCGATAATATTCTAAATTAAATCACTGTGCCACTGTGAGGTAATCTTAAAGCTGTACCCATTAGAACACATGAAAGCCTGTTGTCTGTTGTTCGTTCAGTGGTTGTGGAATGAATGCTTTTAGGATCAGTCGTCACTCACCGCGAAATCTTGCGCATGCGC